>NC_068416.1:10331433-10616433 GCF_023724105.1 Carassius gibelio | reverse complement strand
AAATAATATATATATATATATATATATATATATATATATATATATATATATATATACTTGATAATATATATATATATATATATATATATTTTTTTTTTTTTTTTTTTTATCAAGTGTACAGCTGTACAGTTTCTTTTTATCCATCTTGAAAAAATATTTCTGTGTTCTGTATCCCTCTGTGTTGTGTTTGACTTTTTAGTTTGGTAGATGAATGTTCCTTTAAATCTCATTTGTGAATGATTTAAATGTATAAATAGTCTTTGCTTTAGATGAGCTCACAAAGGACTGTCACCATTAGGACTCCCTATGCATAGGGCCCGGGATCTTGTGCAGCGCCCCTGCTGACAACTAGAATAATGTTATAATACTTAAAGTATGAAAATACAATGATTGAACTTTATAGCTTAAGAACAAAACATTTATAGCTGTATTTATTAACTGTTTAATAATGCCTATTAAAGGAGTGCTATTATTATTTTTCAAATTTAGTTATACTGTAATGTTGTTGTTTCAGCATAAAAAAAAGTTCTGCAAAGTTACTAAGCTGAAAGTCCAATTCAAAAGGAGATATTTTATTTAACAAAAAACACTTTTTAAAAACTATAATGAACAAATTGTTTGGACTACAACAAATATTGTCCGGGATTTGTGATTTCACAAATATGGACGAATGGGATGAGAATTGGTTGAGCTGCACTATAGAAAGCAACGAGTGTGATACATATGTAGTTGACCATGAAGCCTGGAAGAGAAAAACAAAACTCCTTATATTCAGGTGTGAAGAATTATTAGGCATTTTTTCCTTTACTGATAAAATAAGCCCAAAAAAAGGTTTAACTCAGATTGAAAAATGTGTTTCTAAAGTTATATATATTGTTCTGTGAATGTGATTTCAAAGTCTAGATGATTCGGATTATCCCTTTAACTGCCGTATCCCTTAAAACCTGACTGCCAGAGTGCTATTGTGAATGCATGTGCCCGCTTGGCACAGTTTACCTGATGCCACAGGGGTGGTGTTGCACTGATGGCTTGAGCCCGCCATCGCTGCTTGCAGCTATATTTATTATTATTATTATTATTATTATTTTTTTCCAACGTCTCGGGGGCTTTTGGGGCCCTTAACGTGCTTAAAAAGTCTTGAAAATTGGCACACAGATTGGAACCTGCGGCCATTAGGGCCGGGCAGAGACTGATACACGGGCGTGGCACAGGGGCTCTACAGCGCCCCCTGGAATATGGAGGGCCATATATCATACATTCTTGCTCGTAGACGTATGAAACTCGGTACACATATAAATCTCATCAATCCAAACAACTTTTGTATTGCATATCATAGGCTCCGCCCAACAGGAAGTTGGCTATTTAGGGTTTAGTATTCAAATTTTTCGTCAAAGTTGTGGGGGCTTTTGGGGTCCTTAACATACTCAAAAACTCTTGAAAATTTGCGCACACTTTGGAATCTGTGGCCTTTAGGAGCCTGCAGAGGCTGGGACCCGGGCGTGGCACAGGGGCTCTACGGCGCCCCCTGGAACACAGTCAGAAATGTTGATGTATAGCTCACACATACTTGCACATATTCATAAGAAACTCAGTACACATATAGATCTCATCGTGCCAAACAACTTTCGTATTGCATGTCATAGGCTCCGCCCATCAGGAAGTCAGCTATTTAGAGTTATGTAAAAAGCGCATGCTCTGGAATTTGAAATACTTGTCATAGGTTTTTTTCTCGATTGCCGCCAAACTCGGTCAACATGATCTCAAGACACTGGGGATGAAAAATAGCCAGGGGATTTTTGATATCTCGAACGGTTTGCTCGTGGCGAGGCGTTGAAATTATGGCGAGAAATGAGAAACAGGAAGTGTCTAATACCGTCCACATACATTTCCTGATTTTAATCAAACTTCATCAGATTATTCGTTGTATGATGTCGATCGCATATATGTGACTATTAGGAGTCAAAGTTATAGCGCCACCAACTGGCAGAAGGAAGTGTGTCATTTTCAAAATGATTTGAATTCAGCATCTTATTATTACTCGATTTGCTTCAAACTTCATCAGAATAATGTTAAAACACAGCCGATATAAATCTGCAAGGGGGATATTGATATCTAAAAAATTGTTGGCGTGGCAACATGTCAAACTGGAATACTTCTCAGGTGATTTTGAGGCAAATAACATACTTAGAATTTCACAAAACTCTGAACACACATCAGTATTTCTGATAGGAACTTAAATTGTGAATGGATTTTGGATAGCTTGAATGGTTTTGCCGTGGTGATTTTTTTAAATGACCTTACAAAGGGAATCATTATTGTATTTTTAAATTGCAGCTTCCAAACACGTCAAATAATTTTTTCATACAGATGAAAAAGTCATTCTGAGGAAATATGCATAGTTTCACGACTTTACAACACTGTATGGATAACAGAAAATTAAAAAAATGTCAGACATCTCATCTCACTCTGTCCCTCTGTTTGAGTATATGTGCTTCCGACTTTCATTGTCTGAGAGAAATAGCGCCCCTACAGGTTCAATTCCCGAACTTTTACTTTCACTTTTAAATCGGTTAAAAATACAAACAAATACTTAGATTTAATTCACACTGACAAGCTAAACCAACATATCTGATTATTACCGGTTCAGGGCTCATGAATAAATTATTTCTGGCCAGAGATACGTGAGAAATAGGAGAGATGAATCACCGCTGTGACCACGAGCGTCTGGAGTAAAGAGCTCAGAGAAAACGAATTTATTCCTGTTTTAAAGCTTTTAAAAATAAATTATTACAGCGATATCACACAATCAACCAATTAGAACACACCAAGAGCTAAATTAAGATGTTTTTGAACTGTTTGTGTGAAAATGAAATATTTGTGGCTGCCTATCTGAAATCACCGCCTCCGATCAGCGCGTACAGTGTCCAGCTCAAAACAAACGAATTTATTCTTGTTTAAGAGCTTTTTTAAATAAAATATTACCACAAATGCACACAATAAACCCATTGTAACACAACAAGAGCTAAATGCAGGTGTTTGTGACCTGTTTAAGTGTGCAAGACTATTTGAAAGCGCGACTGGCAGAATAACATGTATCTCTGGAGCTGCAGGTTTCTGTCTTTCGTCGTACGAACGAACACATCACGGACAAGATTGTTTCAAAATACATAATAGCTTGGCGAATATAAACGAAAACAGCCACGTGAACATAAACTGGATCTACTGGATTTGAATATTAAAGTGACCACATTTACCACTTGTTTCTATCTTCAATTTTAATCTATATAAAAAAGGAAACTCATTCGACTTGGCTGCTTTTTTAATGTGTGCGTATTTATTTATTTATCTTTTTATACATTTTGTATAATTTCATAGTTGGTGTATTACAATTATAAAAACAAAAATAAAATTAGCCACTCACATAGAAATAGCTTAGGCCTTAACCTTTTTCTGACAGTTTTAGGGATTTTTAAAAATCCTAAAAAAAACCTTATTTGTGCTGCAAATAATAATTTCAAACTCATTTGATACTGACCTCTGACATCCTGTGACATTATATTTATTTGAATTTACATAATCTCATGGATGTAACAGTAAATCTGTTCAGCTCACAGATCAATACTAAGCTGTAATGCAAGCAGAACTTTCACAAATGCTTATGAGTCATTTAAGGATTTGATAACACTGTAAAATAATGTCTAATTTGTTAACATTAGCAAATGCATTGATAACACTTTATAATAACTGCACTCATTAGTAAATAGTCAGTTCATGCTTTATAAAGCCTTGTCCCAATATCAATAGTCAGTAGTAAGCAGTTTATAAATACAGCTATAAATAGCTTGTCCTTGGTTTATAAGCACATTTATTAAAAATGAGAGTAAGTTATCTTCCTATGAAAAATAAAAGATAAAAATAAACAAACAACAACACAGATTGATACAGAACTCAGAAATTTTATTGTGGATTTATGATAAAGCCTGCAAATGAATTCATACTCCTACTCATACTACTCCATACTCCTTTTTCAACATTATGCCTATATACTGAGATGTTAAATTGTGAATGGGTTTAGGATAGCTTAAATGGTGTTGCCATAGAGATTTATTAAAGTAACATAAAAAATACAATAGTTATTTTACTATATCTTTCAAATTTTTCATTCTAACTCTTCATAATTTTTTATATAAGTAGAAGTCCTCATTTGAAGGAAGCACAGTAAGTTCCATAGCTTTATCATTTTCAAGAGCCAGCATAAAATTAAAACTATCATTACTTATAAATCAAGCTTGCAATTCTTAGTACCTATAATGGCCACCAGAGGGAGCTATAGGATTACTTTTAAATAATTATTGGAGAAACGAGTATGATTTAAATAATTTATAGAAATCTTTCAAATAAAATATGTATTTTAGGAATTTTACTGATAAAATGACCCTCACTTAATTAGAATAACAAGCTGAAGTATTGTGAAGTGTATATTAAGAATAATTCTTTATAGGCTTTATGGACAGATACGTTTTGAGTGACTCTTGAAGGTTCAGCACCACATCCTCTTTTACCACTGTTTAAAGAATTAATCTTACAGAACAGGTGTGAATGAATTTTGGATAGCTTGAATGGTTTTGTCGTGGTGATTTTTTGAAATAATAGTAAAAAAGGAACCAGTAAAAAAAAGTGCAGCTTCTAAACACTTCAAAAAAATTTACACATAGAAGACAAGTCATTCTGAGGAAATATGCATAGTTTCATGACTATACAACATTATATGGATGACAGAAAATTAAAAAACATACATCTGATGTCACTCTGTCCCTCTGTCACTGTGTGTGTGTGTTTGTGTGTGTTTTAAGTGAATTAGGTGTGAAACTATCAGTGAGCATTTAGTCTCCAGCGCCAACATTTTACAGAACTGCCACTTTCCTGGAGTCTCAGAATTACAATGTGTCAGGTTCTGAGAGATCTAAGATTCCAAAAAATTATTTAATTAGAATACCATGAAGTATTGTGAAATACTATATATTAAGACTTTATATATAGGCTTAATGAACAGATTAGAGTGACTCGTGAAGGACCAGCACCACCTTCTCTTGTCCGATGGTTTGAGGAATATATCTTCCAGAATCTGGGATTAAGATTTAGGAGCTCATTTTTATTCCACCTCCTTTCCTGAAAGTCTGTCTTGCAGAATTGACTAAAAATTAATCTTCACATTAATTCCTAATTCTTTTGCAATTCTTTTGTCAGTTCTTCTTGACCTGTTTTTCTCTTCCAGCTTTCCTGGACTATTGTATAGCACTCATAAATTATTAAATAAAAAATAATGGTAGTTATTAAGATTGATATGGTTTGGAATTGGTAAAATGTGCTTGGAAAAAAATCACAATAAAACAATGTTTTAATGTTTAAGTTTGGAATATTAACTGACATGAATGAATGCTATATAAATATTGTTCATGTTAACATAATGTTTATAAATGAAATCTTATTGTAAAGTGTTACTAAAGTTATATATATATATATATATATATATATATATATATATATATATATATATATATATATTGTTCTGTGAATGTGATTTTAAAGTCTAGATGATTCGGATTAACCCTTTAACTGCCATATCAAGTTCAAGTTCTAGTTCAAGTTCAATTTATTTGTATAGCGCATTTACAACAGCCTCCTGGCTGACCAAAGTGCTTTAACATAAGAGCAAGAATATTACACATACATAAAAATAGACCAGACAAAAAATTTAAAACCACCCATTTCAAAATGTAGCATAACACAGTAGTCAGTACACTAAGGAAAATAAAAAAGTTTTTAGCAAAGATTTAAAAATAGACAAGGAAGGGGCCAGTCTGATCTCTAAAGGCAGGGTATTCCAGAGTCGTGGCCCAGCCACTGCAAATGCACGCTCTCCTCTACGCTCCCCTCTATCCTTTAAAACCTCACTGCCAGAGGGATATTGTGAATGCATGTGCCCGCTGGGCACAGTTTACCTGATGCCACCGGGGTGGCGATGGCATTGGTGGCTTGAGCCCGCCATCGCTGCTTGCAGCTATATTTATTATTATTATTATTATTTTTTTCCAACGTCTCGGGGGCTTTTGGGGCCCTTAACGTGCTTAAAAAGTCTTGAAAATTGGCACACAGATTGGAACCTGCGGCCATTAGGGCCGGGCAGAGACTGATACACGGGCGTGGCACAGGGGCTCTACAGCGCCCCCTGGAATATGGAGGGCCATATATCATACATTCTTGCTCGTAGACGAATGAAACTCGGTACACATATAAATCTCATCAATCCAAACAACTTTTGTATTGCATATCATAGGCTCCGCCCAACAGGAAGTTGGCTATTTAGGGTTTAGTATTCAAATTTTTCGTCAAAGTTGTGGGGGCTTTTGGGGTCCTTAACATACTCAAAAACTCTTGAAAAATTGCGCACACTTTGGAATCTGTGGCCTTTAGGAGCCTGCAGAGGCTGGGACCCGGGCGTGGCACAGGGGCTCTACGGCGCCCCCTGGAACACAGTCAGAAATGTTGATGTATAGCTCACACATACTTGCACATATTCATATGAAACTCAGTACACATATAGATCTCATCGTGCCGAACAACTTTCGTATTGCATGTCATAGGCTCCACCCAACAGGAAGTCAGCTATTTAGAGTTATGTAAAAAGCGCATGCTCTGGAATTTGAAATACTTGTCATAGGTTTTTTTCTCGATTGCCGCCAAACTTGGTCAACATGATCTCAAGACACTGGGGATGAAAAATTGCCAGGGGATTTTTGATATCTCAAACGGTTTGCTCGTGGCGAGGCGTTGAAATTATGGCGAGAAATGAGAAACAGGAAGTGTCTAATACCGTCCACATACATTTCCTGATTTTAATCAAACTTCATCAGATTATTCGTTGTATGATGTCGATCGCATATATGTGACTATTAGGAGTCAAAGTTATAGCGCCACCAACTGGCAGAGGGAAGTGTGTCATTTTCAAAATGATTTGAATTCAGCATCTTATTATTACTCGATTTGCTTCAAACTTCATCAGAATAATGTTAAAACACAGCCGATATAAATCTGCAAGGGGGATATTGATAACTAAAAAATTGTTGGCGTGGCAACATGTCAAACTGGAATACTTCTCAGGTGATTTTGAGGCAAATAACATACTTAGAATTTCACAAAACTCTGAACACACATCAGTATTTCTGATAGGAACTTAAATTGTGAATGGATTTTGGATAGCTTGAATGGTTTTGCCGTGGTGATTTTTTTAAATGACCTTACAAAGGGAATCATTATTGTATTTTTAAATTGCAGCTTCCAAACACGTCAAATAATTTTTTCATACAGATGAAAAAGTCATTCTGAGGAAATATGCATAGTTTCACGACTTTACAACACTGTATGGATAACAGAAAATTAAAAAACTGTCAGACATCTCATCTCACTCTGTCCATCTGTTTGAGTATATGTGCTTCAGACTTCCATTGTCTGAGAGAAATAGCGCCCCTACAGGTTCAATTCCCGGACTTTTACTTTCACTTTTAAATCGGTTAAAAATACAAACAAATACTTAGATTTAATTCACACTGACAAGCTAAACCAACATATCTGATTATTACCGGTTCAGGGCTCATGGATAAATTATTTCTGGCCAGAGATACGTGAGAAATAGGAGAGATGAATCACCGCTGTGATCACGAGCGTCTGGAGTAAAGAGCTCAGAGAAAACGAATTTATTCCTGTTTTAAAGCTTTTAAAAATAAATTATTACAGCGATATCACACAATCAACCAATTAGAACACACCAAGAGCTAAATTCAGATGTTTTTGAACTGTTTGTGTGAAAATGAAATATTTGTGGCTGCCTATATGAAATCACGCCTCCGATCAGCGCGTACAGTGTCCAGCTCAAAACAAACGAATTTATTCTTGTTTAAGAGCTTTTTTAAATAAAATATTACCACAAATGCACACAATAAACCCATTGTAACACAACAAGAGCTAAATGCAGGTGTTTGTGACCTGTTTAAGTGCGCAAGACTATTTGAAAGCGCGACTGGCAGAATAACATATCTCTCGAGCTGCAGGATTCTGGCTTTCGTCGTACGAACGAACACATCACGGACAAGATTATTTCAAAATACATAATAGCTTGGCGACTATAAACGAAAACAGCCACGTGAACATAAACTGGATCTACTGGATTTGAATATTAAAGTGACCACATTTACCACTTGCTTCTGTCTTCAATTTTAATCTATATAAAAAAGGAAACTCATTCGACTTGGCTGCTTTTTTAATGTGTGCGTATTTATTTATCTTTTTATACATTTTGTATAATTTCATAGTTTGTGTATTACAATTATAAAAACAAAAATAAAATTAGCCACTCACATAGAAACAGCTTAGGCCTTAACCTTTTTCTGACAGTTTTAGGGATTTTTAAAAATCCTAAAAAAACCTTATTTGTGCTGCAAATAATAATTTCAAACTCATTTGATACTGACCTATGACATCCTGTGACATTATATTTATTTTAATTTACATAATCTCATGGATGTAACAGTAAATCTGTTCAGCTCACAGATCAATACTAAGCTGTAATGCAAGCAGAACTTTCACAAATGCTTATGAGTCATTTAAGGATTTGATAACACTGTAAAATAATGTCTAATGTGTTAACATTAGCAAATTCATTGATAACACTTTATAATAACTGCACTCATTATTAAATAGTCAGTTCATGCTTTATAAAGCCTTGTCCCAATATTAATAGTCAGTAGTAAGCAGTTTATAAATACAGCTATAAATAGCTTGTCCTTGGTTTATAAGCACATTTATTAAAAATGAGAGTAAGTTATCTTCCTATGAAAAATAAAAGATAAAAATAAACAAACAACAACACAGATTGATACAGAACTCAGAAATTTTATTGTGGATTTATGATAAAATCAGCCTGTAAATGAATTCATTCTCCTCCTCATACTACTCCATACTCCTTTTTCAACATGATGCCAATATACTGAGATGTTAAATTGTGAATGGGTTTAGGATAGCTTAAATGGTGTTGCCATAGAGATTTATTAAAGTAACATAAAAAATACAATAGTTATTTTACTATATCTTTAAAATTTTTCATGCTAACTCTTCATAATTTTTTATATAAGTAGAAGTCCTCATTTGAAGGAAGCACAGTAAGTTTCATAGCTTTATCATTTTCAAGAGCCAGCATAAAATTAAAACTATCATAACTTATAAATCAAGCTTGCAATTCTTAGTACCTATAATGGCCACCAGAGGGAGCTATAGGATTACTTTTAAATAATTATTGGAGAAACGAGTATGATTTAAATAATTTATAGAAATCTTTCAAATAAAATAATATGAATTTTAGGAATTTTACTGATAAAATGACCCTCACTTAATTAAAATAACAAGCTGAAGTATTGTGAACTGTATATTAAGAATAATTCTTAATAGGCTTTATGGACAGATACGTTTTAAGTGACTCTTGAAGGTTCAGCACCACATCCTCTTTTACCACTGTTTAAAGAATTAATCTTACAGAACAGGTGTGAATGAATTTTGGATAGCTTGAATGGTTTTGTCGTGGTGATTTTTTGAAATAATAGTAAAAAAGGAACCAGTAAAAAAAAGTGCAGCTTCTAAACACTTCAAAAAAATGTACACATAGAAGACAAGTCATTCTGAGGAAATATGCATAGTTTCATGACTATACAACATTATATGGATGACAGAAAATTAAAAAACATACATCTGATGTCACTCTGTCCCTCTGTCACTGTGTGTGTGTGTTTGTGTGTGTTTTAAGTGAATTAGGTGTGAAACTATCAGTGAGCATTTAGTCTCCAGCGCCAACATTTTACAGAACTGCCACTTTCCTGGAGTCTCAGAATTACAATGTGTCAGGTTCTGAGAGATCTAAGATTCCAAAAAAATATTTAATTAGAATACCATGAAGTATTGTGAAATACTATATATTAAGACTTTATATATAGGCTTAATGAACAGATTAGACTGACTCGTGAAGGACCAGCACCACCTCCTCTTGTTTGATGGTTTGAGGAATATATCTTCCAGAATCCAGGATTAAGATTTAGGAGCTCATTTTTATTCCACCTCCTTTCCTGAAAGTCTGTCTTGCAGAATTGACTAAAAATTAATCTTCACATTAATTCCTAATTCTTTTGCAATTCTTTTGTCAGTTCTTCTTGACCTGTTTTTCTCTTCCAGCTTTCCTGGACTATTGTATAGCACTCATAAATGATTAAATAAAAAATAATGGTAGTTATTAAGATTGATATGGTTTGGAATTGGTAAAATGTGCTTGGAAAAAAATCACAATAAAACAATGTTTTAATGTTTAAGTTTGGAATATTAACTGACATGAATGAATGCTATATAAATATTGTTCATGTTAACATAATGTTTATAAATGAAATCTTATTGTAAAGTGTTACTAAAGTTATATATATATATATATATATATATATATATATATATATATATATATATATATATATATATATATATATATATATTGTTCTGTGAATGTGATTTTAAAGTCTAGATGATTCGGACTAACCCTTTAACTGCCATATCAAGTTCAAGTTCAAGTTCAAGTTCAATTTATTTGTATAGCGCATTTACAACAGCCTCCTGGCTGACCAAAGTGCTTTAACATAAGAGCAAGAATATTACACATACATAAAAATAGACCAGACAAAAAATTTAAAACCACCCATTTCAAAATGTAGCATAACACAGTAGTCTGTTTACCTGATGCCACCGGGGTGGTGATGGCATTGGTGGCTTGAGCCCGCCATCGCTGCTTGCAGCTATATTTATTATGTTGTGTCTATATAAATACATACATGTGTATATATTTAAGATTTCTTTTTAATATTAAACACACAGTAAATACATATAAATACTCTCTCTCTCTCTCTCTCTCTCTCTCTCTCTCTGTCTATATATATATATATATATATATACACCGTACACACATTATGTAAACAAAACTTTTATTTTGGATGTGATTAATCACTAATTTCTTTCACTTGTCTTGCAATAAATCTGTCATCTGGTTCATGCACTATTCAGTGGGCTTTCAAATCTCACAGGATGATGTTTTTGTGAATGGGGCTCATCAGTCTCAACTGTTCCTGAGTCAAAACCCCACTGATTTAATGACTGGGTCAGAGCTAAGTCTCCAGGGTGACTTCCAGATTCAGGATTGTTTGATCTTCAGGGTTACTTGATTCTTACAGGCAGGAGTGCTGGTTGGAGATCGCTGGTGTACTTCATCCACCACTGATCATGACACTTTGTTATTGTCATTACGTTATTGAATAAAAATAATATTTGTCTAAATCATAATTATGAAGTGGGACGATGCAATAGTTGTCTAGAAAATATATTTCCTTTAAAAAAAATCCTGCAAATTAACCTCTTTGCACAAAACTTTGCATATGCTTAGCATGATGTTGTTTTTGTCTTCTCAGCATTGCTTTGTGAATGGGATAAACGAAACAAAACCATTTGACAAATGTTTGATGTGCAATCTTCATTGTTTTGTAACCCTAACAATGACAATATTGATGCTGTTCTCTATTTAGATTATTCTGAAAAACAGCAGTGGCCAATCATTCAAGCTCTATGTTAATCCCGACATTATGTGCTTGTTAGTCATTGCACGGTCTTGTGATGTATTTTCGACTGTCATTTAAACACTAATCTGTTTAGATTTCCATTAACCCCAGTATGGAAATAAAGCATTGACCTTGAAGTTGTGTGCTTTTCATTCACAGAATTTCCCCTGCACTCCTCCGACAAGCTTCCTACGGGACGATCAAGATCGGTACATACAACACACTGAAGAAACTGTTTGTTAGTCGTCCAGAAGGTGGGTTTACGGGATCAATCCTTCAATACTGTAGATGTTGTACAATAACTTTTCCATAAAACATTGCATTATGAGAATACTACATCATGGTTGCCACTTGGCAAGGACTGAGTTGTCTCCAGAGAATTATCTATGACTTAAATGTGTTGAATGATACACGATAGTCACTAACATTTCAGACAGCGTGAGAATAATATGTCACACACATCCGGTCACAATTGCTTTATTCCAATATCTAATGAGCTGCCCAAAGAGGCAAAACGTATGTCAGAAGAGAGCACATTTCTATAAGTATACATAGATTAGATTAGAGTAGCAATCCTGTTAACAGACTCTACCCAAATCAATGTTGAGCTTTAGTCCAGCATTCATTTCGTTGCCAATGAGTAATGTTTGTGTGGATATGAGTAAGTAATTGTTAAGAGTTGCATTTGAACACATTTCAGATCAGCCACGTGTAAGAATGCATTTGAATTAGCTACCTAACATTGAGATTGAAAAAGTAACACATCATATTTAATATGCACATTTCTAAAGCATCTAAATTAACACGATCAAGACTTTGCTGAATAACCTGCTCTATACAAAAGATTTCCATAGCAGGTTTTTAAGGATTTTTCTTTCTTTTTTTGAGAAATACATTTGGCATTGAATCCACCATTACGCCACAAACATCTGCTCTACCAATACTGAACTACAGAACAAGGTGTAACCACCATCACTAATGTGCGGTCCAAACAAAAGGTGCTGAAGTGGCAGACAGACACGTCTCTAGCATTACCTTATCTGGTGCTGGCGCCAGCCGATTTCCATCTGACATGGTACAAAATCTTCTCCTCTTTGCAAACAGTATCTGTATTACTTGAATCGAAGAATGGCCACAGCTAGGCTGACAGTAGCTTTTTATTGAACTGAATCAACAGGCCGTATTTAGGCTCTTCTGGCCAATTTCTGTTGCTTTCACTCTGCATGCTTTTCCAAGGATTTTGGCACTTTGTGTCAAATGCTTATTTTGATATAGGCGTTTTTTTTTCCTGTCATCATCATCACACTGAACTCTAATCTCATTCATCTCTCTTTTGTGTGCCTTGCTCAATAAAGGCTGGGTGCCACATCTTAAAATAAGACCTTAAAAATAGGGCTTTTGAGTGATTTTTAAATTAGTTTTTGAATTAGTGATTTGATTATTGCTTGTCTATCTTTTTCCTGCTGAACTCTTTTTTTTTTTTTATATTAGGGTTCTTTTTTTTTCTTTTTTTTGTTCTGTGGATTTTTTTATGACGTTTATTGAAAGACTATCTGAATATAATGGCTGCTCTTATCTTATCTTTTTTTTTTCAGATGAGACTATGGTGATTAATGTGTTTTGTGGTGTTGTGTCTGGAGTTTTGTCATCCTCTTTGGCAAATCCAACTGATGTGCTTAAGGTAAGTAAAATCAAATCAACATCTCCTTTAAAACCAATCAATACAAATGTTGGCATAAATAACCCCAAATGTTTTAATATTACTGTGCATAGTACTTATAAAGCAATACTGTGTTTTTTTTCTGGTTTGAGATTATTAATGCTTTTAGGTTATTTACATTATATATATCCATTAGGTTTTAGCAGTTGCGTAATTATCTAGAAAGCAGGGTTACTCATGGCTAAGATAATTCTTACATAAAATTAGTTATTTTGATTATGAATTAAAATTTTACAAACAAGTTAATTCTGTAGTGAGAACCAGCTCTCTGCAGTTAATGTAACTTTGCAAGCTGAAAAATTGCTTCCTTTTAATTATTTGGAGACTGTCATGCATTCATTTATTTTAACCAAACTAGATTACTCTAATGCACTTTATGTTGTAATTAGCCAGCCCTTACTTTCACATCTACCACTGGCACAGAATGCTGCAGAAATGACCAATGTATAGTCTGGTACTTTATATGAAGTTATATTAGACATAAACATACGTTATGGAAGTACACAAACTCAGCCGCAGCATTTGGCCATTTGCATGCCAACACATTTTGGGTAGTAAGTAGTTAATGACCAAGCTTAAGTATGCATGCTCGTGGCTCTATGTGCATACTTGTGTTAAAAATGATTTTGGCCTTATCTTTAACTTCACTTTTAGTTTTTACAACAATAATCACACTTTTTTTTTTTTTTTTCTTATGTCCTGTTATTTCCCTCTGCCTTTTCAGATTCGGATGCAGGCTCAAGGCAGTCTGTTACAGGGAAGCATGATGTCTAATTTCATCAACATTTATCAGACAGAAGGCACGCGAGGCCTGTGGAGGGTAAGTGCTTTCTCATCTTTCACATTGGGGGTGAGATTTTAAAATGTGTGGCCATCGGTTGTTTGAATTAGTAGCATTCCAGCTTTTTAAATGTGACACA
Organism: Carassius gibelio; assembly: GCF_023724105.1. NCBI lineage: Eukaryota > Metazoa > Chordata > Actinopteri > Cypriniformes > Cyprinidae > Carassius > Carassius gibelio. The sequence goes on along the minus strand of NC_068416.1, from coordinate 10,602,100 downwards.
TTTATAGGTTTTGCTTTAAAACTGTGATGTTTTCATTGTTTTCAGGGTGTAATTCCTACTGCACAGAGGGCGGCCATCGTGGTGGGTGTAGAGCTGCCAGTTTATGACATCACCAAGAAGCATTTGATTGGATCAGGCCTCATGGGAGACACTGTGTTAACTCATTTTATGTGAGTATCTCTACCAGTACTTGCTGTGTCAATTCAAAATGTACAAACCCGATTCCAAAAAAGTTGGGACACTGTACAAATTGTGAATAAAAACTGAATGCAATGATGTGGAAGTTTCCAAATTAAATATTTTATTCAGTATACAACATAGATGACATATCAAATGTTTAAACTGAGAAAATGTATAATTTTAAGGGAAAAATAAGTTGATTTAAAATTTCATGGCATCAACACATCTCAAAAAAGTTGGGACAAGGCCATGTTTACCACTGTGTGGCATCCCCTCTTCTTTTTATAACAGTCTGCAAACATTTGGAGACTGAGGAGACAAGTTTCTCAAGTTTAGGAATAGGAATGTTGTCCCATTCTTGTCTAATACAGGCTTCTAGTTGCTCAACTGTCTTAGGTCTTCTTTGTCGCATCTTCCTCTTTATGATGTGCCAAATGTTTTCTATGGATGAAAGATCTGGACTGCAGGCTGGCCATTTCAGTACCTGGATCCTTCTTCTACGCAGCCATGATGTTGTAATTGATTTAGTATGTGGTCTGGTATTGTCATGTTGGAAAATGCAAGGTTCCCTTAAAGAGACGATGTCTGGATGGGAGGATATGTTGTTCTAGAACTTGGCTATTCCTTTCAGCGTTGATGGTGCCTTTCCAGATGTGTAAGCTGCCCATGCCACATGCACTCATGCAACCCCATACCATCAGAGATGCAGTATTCTGAACTGAGCGCTGATAACATCTTGGGTTGTCCTTGTCCTCTTTAGTCCAGATGACATGGCATCCCAGTTTTCCACTTTGCCACAGTCCATTTTAAATGGCGTCTTTTTTGACCTATAGAGTTTTAGCCGGCAACGGTGAATGGCACGGTGGATTGTGTTCACCAACAATGTTTTCTGGAAGTATTCCTGAGCCCATGTTGTGATTTCCATTACTGTAGCATTCCTGTATGTGATGCAGTGCTGTATAAGGGCCCAAAGATCCCGTGCATCTAGCATGGTTTTCCGGCCTTGACCCTTAAGCACAGAGATTGTTCCAGATTCTCTGAATCTTTGGATGATATTATGCACTGTAGATGATGATAACTTCAATCTCTTTGCAATTTTTCTCTGAGAAACTCCTTTCTGATATTGCTCCACTATATTTCGGTGCAGCGTTGGGGGAATTGGTGATCCTCTGCCCATCTTGACTTCTGAGAGACACTGCCACTCTGAGAGGCTCTTTTTATACCCAATCATGTTGCCAATTGACCTAATAAGTTGCAAATTGGTCCTCCAGCTGTTCCTTATATGTACATTTAACTTTTCCGGCCTCTTATTGCTACTAGTCCCAACTTTTTTAGAAATGTGTAGCTCTCATGAAATCCAAAATGAGTCAATATTTTGCATGACATTTCAAAATGTCTCACTTTCAACATTTGATACGTTATCTATATTCTATTGTGAATAAAATAAGTTTATGAGATTTGTAAATTATTTCATTCCTTTTTTACTCACAATTTATACAGTGTCTCGACTTTTTTGGAATCAGGTTTGTAATTTATTTATGATGCCCAAACTTTGACTTTAATGAAGAACGTGATCCATGTTGTTTCTTCTGTTTATTTAGCTCTAGCTTCACGTGTGGTCTGGCAGGTGCTTTGGCCTCCAACCCAGTGGATGTGGTGAGGACACGCATGATGAATCAACGTGTACTCGCAGGTAACCCTCTGTACAAGGGCACCCTGGACGGACTCATGCAGACCTGGAAAAACGAAGGATTTTTTGCTCTCTATAAAGGCTTCTGGCCCAACTGGCTGCGTCTGGGGCCCTGGAACATAATTGTATCCTTTAGCAATAAAATATACAGAGTGACTATTTACACTAAGTGCAAATAGCACTCCTTGTTGGCAAAAGCTATTTACACTAGCTCTACACTAGATCTACCCACAAACGTGTGATAGGGATGGTCAACACTATAAAAGACGGCAAACAGTCGTCAACTCCAGTGGTGTAGATGGTAAAGAGCATAACAGTGTTTTTGGCAGTCGACACGGGTACGAATCTGCCTTTTACAAAAAAAAAAAAAAAAATGTTTCTCTCTTTTCAAATGTCATATCACAGAGAAAAGGCTTTTTGTTTTCGATAAAATGAAGAACATAATCTAAAAGTTTAAAATAACATTGGGAGGGCATCTTTGTCCCAAAAAGGTGTCATTCATTTAATAATTTGAATGAAAATTATAATTTACACTAAATATGTTATCACTGAATACTTTATTATTATTTTACTATAGTACTGAGGTGCGGATAATTGCCACTATTTGCAATAAGTAGTATAAATAGCACTTAGTGTAAATAGCTTCTATCTACACATAAAATCTATTGTTTTGACTTAATATTCATATTTTGATCCTTGGTTCCCTTTCAATACTTCACTCGTACTGCGTCGAAGACGCATATGGGAAAAACCCCCTTTTTCTCCTGAACTGAAGCCTTATTCAATCACGCAGTGAAACTGCACAGCCATTGGATCGTGCAGTGCTATTAAAACAAACCAATGGCTTGGCAGCGGTGCTGCACGAACCTATGGCAGCGAAGCCCGCCAAAGCCCGCCAATATGGGCGGGGAATCTGGCTATATATTGGCCGCTTCGCCACAGGAATTCAGATTATTTCTCCTTCAGCGACGACGTCACATCGCTTCGCTGATCTCCGCTGAACTGCTCGCCGTTGACACGCCTCGCACTGGAACGCGACTGCCGGTCCCCACCGCAGATTCATCGCTTCCCTGCGGCCATCCGGTGAGATATATTGAAAGAGCAAATTTCTCTAAAAGAGCCTTTTTCTACGGCGTTGTTGCAAATGCCGTCTCGTCATTGCAGCTCGTGCAGAGCCCCTCTGCACGCTGATGACGGGCACAGCGAGTGTGTCGCGTGCTTGGGGAAACCCCACGCTGACACAGCACTCGCGGGGAATTCATGTTCTCATTGCGAGAACATGAATATCGCCTCTCTGCGCTCGCGAATCGCTTTCTTTTCAGAGAGCGATCTCGCTCCTCGCGCCCTCCCTTTTTCTTCCTCCCGCGAGCCGGCGAGGAAGAAAAGGCGGGGCAGAGGATTAAAGCAGCAGGATGAAAGCGAGCTCACGCCGGCTCAGCCCCCGCGTGCCTCGTTTTCTCCGCCCAGAGGGGATTCCCCAGTCCTCTTTGTACAGCCAGACCAGTGTCCCTCTGCTGCCGCGAGTGATCTGGTTTTGTTTGGAGGGACTGAGGAGGAACTGCTAGAGGACAGCATGTCTCTAGCCGCTTCAGATGCTGAGGAGCTGTCGGGCTCGCCGGACCCCGCCCCCTCGATGTCATCTGAACCAAACCGCTCGAAACTCGGGATGGACGCCGAGCTTATCCGCGTTCTCTCCAGGGCAGTGGATGAGCTGGGTCTGGATTGGTCTCCTCCAGAGGAACCAGCCCGTAGCCGTCTGGATGAATGGTTTCTGCCGGGGCGCCAGCAAGCCCCTCGTCAGCGAACTGCTCCGTTCTTCCCGGAGGTCCACGACGAGCTCACTAAATCGTGGCGCGCCCCCTACTCAGCGCGCCTGCGTACTTCATCTTCATCCGCCCTCACCTCAATTGACGGCGCTGATGAAAGAGGATACGAACGGCTGCCGCCGCTGGACGAGTCTGTGGCCGTGCATCTCTGCCCGCCAGCAGCTATTGGATGGAAAGCCAAGGCCAACCATCCGTCCAAACCCTGCCGTACGACGTCGGCGCTCGCCGGGCGTGCCTACTCATCGGCAGGGCAAGCAGCCGCGGCGCTCCACTCTATGGCGGTGCTTCAAGTCTTCCAGGCCAAACTTCTCGCCGCCACCGACGAGTCTGGCCCAGATGTCGCCACACTCAGGGAGCTGAGAAGTGCAACAGACTTGGCGCTGCGTGCTACCAAGAGCACCGCCCAGGCCATTGGGCGCTCGATGGCTAACCTGGTCGTCTTGGAGCGCCACTTATGGCTCAACCTTACGGAGATCAAGGATGCTGACAGAGCCCAGTTCCTAGACGCACCGATCTCCCCCAGCGGCCTCTTTGGCCCGGCGATAGAGGGATTCGCCGAGCGTTTCACAGAGGCGCAGAAGTCGTCCCAGGCAATGCGACACTTCCTGCCAAAGCGCGCTTCATCTGCTGCCAGTCGCCCCAGACAGGTGCCGATTCGTCAGCCTCCTAAGCAAGCGCCAGCTGCTACCACCGCAGCCCAGCCGGTGAAACCCGAGCCTCGACACCGTTCTCGCTCGGCCACCAGACGGTATCAGTATCCCAAGCGCATGGGACCCCGGCCCAAGATAGTGCTGGACCCTGCGCCGCCGCCGTCATCCTGATCGACAGGAAAGAAAGAGGAGGGGGCTAAGTCTCGCCACAGCCGGACCACCCCCCAAACTGCCCCGTGTGTTCTGCCGTCCATCTCCAGATGTCGACGAAGTTGTTCCTGCTGCAAACAATGGGCCCTTGTTAGCGCCCAGACAGCAAAGCGCTGTTATAGTGCAAAAAATAAAAAACACACTCCTTCACAAAAAGAGCAGTTCTCCTCACACAACACTCACGAGTGCTATGTCCCCCCACGGCGGTCAATCACTCGAGTTAATACAACCTCTGTCCATCCGGGCCTCACAATGGCAAGCCATTCCCGGGGTATCAGATTGGGTCATGGGAGTAATAAAACACGGCTATTCCCTTCAGTTCGCACGACGGCCACCACGCTTTCGCGGGGCGGTCACCACTTCAGTGCACAACGAGAACGCTCACGTTCTTCGTGCCGAAGTGAAAAATCTGCTGGTGAAGGGAGCTATAGAAATCGTTCCCCCAGCACACCGCGACTCAGGGTTTTACAGCCGTTACTTCCTGGTTCCCAAGAAGGATGGTGGGCTGCGCCCCATCCTCGATTTAAGACATCTGAACCGTGCCCTCATGAGACGGCGCTTCAGAATGATCACATTGAAACAAATCCTCTCGCAAATACGCTCAGGGGATTGGTTCTTTTCGCTGGATCTGAAAGACGCTTACTTTCACATCCAGATAGCCCCCCGTCACAGGCCGTTCTTGAGATTTGCCTTCGAGGGCGTGGCTTACCAATACAAGGTCCTCCCCTTTGGGCTGTCTCTGGCGCCTCGCACGTTCACAAAGTGCATGGATGCGGCTCTCTCCCCTCTCAGGCAGAAGGGCATCCGCATTCTCAATTACCTCGACGACTGGCTAGTTCTAGCTCAGTCAGAGGGGGAGGCATTGGGTTACAGAACTGTGCTCCTCAGCCATCTGGAATGCCTGGGGCTCAGGGTGAACTTTGTCAAGAGCTCACTGTCCCCCAGCCGGCGGATATCGTTTCTGGGAACAGTGTTAGACTCAGTGACAATGAGGGCTACAATGGTGAAGGAGCGCGCTGCGGCTCTACAGCGACTTGCGGCCTCTTTCAAAATAGGTGCTTCTCGACCCCTAAAGACATTCCAGAAGCTGCTGGGTCTTATGGCGGCGGCATCGCCGGTGCTGGAGCTCGGGCTGCTTCGTATGCGCCCCCTCCAATATTGGCTGAAACCACGTGTTCCACCTCATGCATGGCGTCACGGACGCTTGAATATCAAGGTGAGTCAGGACTGTATTTCGGCCCTGACCCCTTGGAGGGACATGCAATGGATGGAACGGGGTGCTCCACTTGGTATGGTTTGCAGAAGGAAAGTGATCTCCACAGACGCGTCCAACAAGGGTTGGGGCGCGCTGTGCGAAGGGAAACCCGCTTTCGGCCAATGGTCGAAAGAGGAGAGCAGGCTTCACATCAACTGCCTCGAGATGATTGCAGTTCAACGAGCCTGCCAGAGCTTCCTGTCAGACCTAAAGAGCCACCACGTGCTGGTCAGATCGGACAGCATGACGGTGGTCTCTTATATAAATCACCAAGGTGGGCTGTCGTCGACGCGTCTCTTCAGACTGACGTCGCGACTGCTGGAATGGACCCAAAGCAATTTTGGGTCCCTGAGAGCAGTGCATCTTCCGGGCAAGCTGAACAAGGGCGCGGATATGCTGTCAAGAAGCGGAGTCTCCTCAGAAGAGTGGAGACTCCACCCGCAGACGGTTCAGAAGATATGGGAGGTCTTTGGCAGAGCGGAAATAGACCTCTTTGCCTCAAAAGACAACTCTCATTGCCCAATATATTTTTCCAAGATCAAGGACGCGTTGTCCCAGGACTGGCCCAACCGTCTTCTTTATGCTTTTCCTCCGGTCCCTCTGATTCCCCAAGTAATCAGGCGGGTCAGGGACCAGAGATGCAGGGTTCTGCTTGTAGCCCCATTCTGGGAAAATCAGCACTGGATAGCCGACCTGTCGCAGATGCTGACTGCAGCCCCATGGCCCGTTCCCCTGAGACGGGACCTCCTTTCTCAGGCGGACGGGACGATTTGGCATCCACACCCAGAGAAGTGGTCTCTGCACATTTGGTCGCTCGACGGGAGCCCGCGGGACTCCCTGAGCGTGTGCTAGACACAATTTCACAGGCTAGAGCTCCGTCTACACGACGCCTCTATGCCTCCAAATGGTCTGTGTTCTCCACATGGTGTTCAGACCATGGTGAGAGCCCGACCTCTTGTGACGTATCAGTGATACTGTCATTTTTGCAAGAGCTCTTGGAGAAGGGACGATCCCCCTCCACGCTCAAGGTCTATGTAGCAACTATAGCGGCATCACACGCCCTTATAGCAGGCCAGTCGGTGGGCAGAAACGACTTAGTCGTCCGATTTATGAGAGGTGCCAGACGGCTTCATCCGCCTTGCCCTCCCACCGTCCCTTCTTGGGACCTGCCCACGGTGCTGAGAGCCCTGAAGGGGGCCCCCTTTGAACCGCTACAGTCCATAGGCCTTAAAGCCCTGTCGCTAAAGACCGCTCTGCTATTGGCACTAGCGTCTGTTAAGCGTGTGGGTGATTTGCAAGCACTTTCGATGAGCCCTAATTGCCTAGAATTCGGGCCTAACGACTCGAGGGTCGTCCTGAAACCGAGGCATGGCTATGTGCCAAAGGTGCTCTCCACACCTTTTAGAGCACAAGTGGTCACCCTCTCTGCGTTACAAAACACAGAGGAGGATCCAGGGCTGAATCTACTTTGTCCAGTGAGGGCTCTAAAAGTCTACATAGAGCGTTCTGCACCAATAAGACGATCAGAACAGCTCTTCATATGCTTTGGAAACCGCACCAGAGGGTTACCGGTCTCTAAGCAAAGACTTTCAAGGTGGATTGTGGATGCAATCCAGCTAGCCTACTCTTCTTTGGGCCTGCAAAGCCCAATTGGAGTAAGAGCCCATTCGACGAGAGCAGTGTCTTCGTCTTGGGCATGGTCTAATGGTGTGACTATCGCAGAAATTTGTGAGGCGGCTGGCTGGAGCTCGCCGTCCACATTTGCTAGATTTTACAATCTAGACGTCCCAGCGCTTCATGCTAGGGTACTTTCTGTGTGAAGGTCACCTTCTTATTTCTCATTTGCATGCTCTTGGCCATTCTTGCCCAAGGCTCAAACTCTACTCGTATGCACTCGGTCCCTTGGCTACTGAGGCGATACGAACACGGGATGATCAGGCTAGGCCAGACGTAACCTCATTGAGCTTATTCTGCCCCTAGTTGCTATTATCATATCTTGGTTTAACAAATCAAGTTTGATTGCGTTGGTCGTCCTCCCTTCTTAGCATGGCGTGATTGAACTGGGTTCCCATATGCGTCTTCGACGCAGTACGAGTGAAGTATTGAAAGGGAACGTACTCGGTTACTAACGTAACCTCGGTTCCCTGAAATACGGGAACGAGTACTGCGTTCCTTGCCATGCTAAAAAGGCTGCACAACTCAGTCGTCGCTTCAGTCGAAGTAACCTGAATTCCTGTGGCGAAGCGGCCAATATATAGCCAGATTCCCCGCCCATATTGGCGGGCTTTGGCGGGCTTCGCTGCCATAGGTTCGTGCAGCACCGCTGCCAAGCCATTGGTTTGTTTTAATAGCACTGCACGATCCAATGGCTGTGCAGTTTCACTGCGTGATTGAATAAGGCTTCAGTTCAGGAGAAAAAGGGGGTTTTTCCCATATGCGTCTTCGACGCAGTACTCGTTCCCGTATTTCAGGGAACCGAGGTTACGTTAGTAACCGAGTACGTTTTGAGGTGTTTGCGTAGTCCAACCACCAGAGGTCCGCATATCACAACATGAAGTTAACTTGCGTTTTTACCTAAACTATGAGTTGTTTTCTTTACTACACAGGTTAGTAGGTTTCTTTCCCCTGAGAGCTGATAAAAACAGAAAAATCACCTTATTCCACAAGTCATCCACACCATTCCAGTCCATCAGTTAACATCTTGTGAAACAAAAAGATATTTATTTTCATTTAGATATTTTTTAACTTCAAACTATTGCTTCTGGCTGAAATGCGTCCACAGTCTTGTCTGAATCAGAAGAGAAATATGCACAGATCAAAGACTGTCTAAAACAGTTCTGAACAAATATGTTGGTGGATTTTGATGTAAGAGGAGAACAGAATTATCAGCCGATAAAAGGTATTTTTCCTTCACCATTGGCCGATGGTTTAAAAACATTCAATGATTAGGCCGATTGTTCCTTGTCAGTCAAAAGAGGGCAGAAAAACTTGTCAGACTACAAGTGTCTGTAATAAAATGTCTGAAAGTGTCCAAATGCATTGTGACCAAACTGTATATAAGAATATTCATTCATTACCAACAAACTATAATTCAGATGTGTGCATTTTTTGACAAAACTTTGGATATGGTGATCAGGGAAAATAATGTAAAGTTGCAGTGCAGTTCAGTTCAGTAAATGAATCTGATCATGACTATTCGCTAAAGGATTGGCCAGACTGATTCAAATGGTTATCTTTTTGAACCATGTTTGTTTTAAAATTAAACGAATTGGCTAATAAGAGTCAGTCTTTAACGAATCAGACTGGTCGAGCTGTATGATTTTGTTTTCTAAACATTTAAAGTTCACATAAGTCATTTGATTAGGAATCAGAACATAACAGCCTAATAGTTTGTTTTTGTGTGCAGCCGCAACATATTTATTACAAGTAGTGAACTCTGCGAAATATTTAATGTACGTGCACCACTGCTCAAAAGCAGTGCATGAAACACTGAACTTCGCTCCATGCAAAACATAATTCATATTGTGACATAAGCAGAGTCTATGATTCCCTTGTGATCCTTGACTTAACTTTCAGTTCTTCATCACCTTTGAGCAGCTGAAGAAGCTTCCATTGTAGAGTTTGTGATTTGACTGAACTCTGTGTGCGCGTGTGTGTGTTTGTGTGTGTGTGTGTCTAGGGCTTCTGTCCTTCAGCATTTTCCATCCCTTCACCATCGCACACATATAAGTATTTTTATTTAAGAACATTTATTTTGTCCTCATTTGCTTTGTACATACTTGACCTTTTTAAACACTTGTTTTTGCACCAAAATCTTTATTTTTCACTTTTGGCAGCTATCTCGTCTGACAGCGCCATGTTCACAGGCCCAGTGGTGAATATTTGAGGTAAAGGGCTATTGTGAAAACTGGAAACCACCAGGCATAGTTTCACCACACTGGCTTGAGAGTTTGGCATTATAGCATAGAGTTTTGTTACTAAAAACACATCTGACATGTGGGGGACGTAAAGCAATAGTTTAGTGTAGAACTGAATGCAGTTGGTGAAAATAACGAAAAATTTGTGAGGTCCTCACACTCCAAATTCAATATTGTCCTTTAATTTTAAATGCTCACATGTAAACACTGCTTCAGTGATGAGAATGTATTTTGCTTCATCTGTAGAGTGCAGATGTGATTGCCCATGTTGCAAACTTCTAGACAGCCCAAAAAAAGGAACTAGTAAGGGGTTCTGTGGCCTCGTATCCTGTATCTTTGAGGTCAGTGGGCTTTCATTGAAACACGAGCAAATATCAGTGTAGCTTAAGTCTGTTGTCACGCGAGTGGTCGCATTTGATTCAGAATTGCACAGAAATTCGGTTGTGTGCAAAAAAACTTATTTTATCCCATATTATGTGAATCGGAAATGGGTGAGAAGTTGTGACTTCACAAGATTTTAATGGTTATCCTTTTTTTTTTTTTTTTTTTGCAGGGATGTCTTTATTGCCATGTAGATTTACATGTGTGTATGTACTGTGTGTGTGTGTGTGTGTGTGTGCTTGTGTTCTGAGAAGCACGTGTAAAATGTCAAATATTTTGGCAGCCGTGGAAGTGTGTAAATACTGCTACTGTAGGATGGAATAAAATATTAGCATAAATAGTTTTTTGTTTGTTTGTTTGTTAATTTTAAGCTATATTTTGTGAAAATGGGTGTCGGTAGCATTTTTGAGTGCTTGCCTCTTTGCCAAACTGTAAATGTATTAAACCAGAACTGCACTGATGTTGCTGGTTTTTAAAAGTGACACGTTATTATTGGGAAAGTACTGTTAGATATTTATTATTGTATGCCATCATATTTCAAGCCTTATCACTTCCTGCTTTTATATTTATGCCTTTTGCCGGGTTGTTTTATGCCTATTGGTACGCCAGCCAAATGTGAAGTGTTATGCTATAATTTACTGTCTATATTGTTCAGAATCTTTAAAATGCAAATCAAACTGTACTGTAAACTTCTAAGCAAACTTTCTTGTTTAAGTGATATGGACGAGCTGTTTCTTCATATGACTTTAAGGGGACAAGATTTAGAGGTTTAATGTATGTAATGCCGCTGTTATTCGGGGGTTTTCATGTTTGTTAATACTCGCTTGAAATGGTTTTCTGGACTTTGGCTTTTTCTAGATTGGTGACTACAGCATAGTGCATGATGTATTCGCTCTAAATAGCTTTGGGAAATTCTTATTTCATTAATGTGCAAAGACCAGTAACCCATGGACCTGCTAAGTTCACTGTTAATAACTCACAAATCATTTTGCTGTTATGCTCCCTCAGGTTCTTTTTCTTTGCAAGGTTTTGCTTATTATTTTATTTTTTAATATACTGTTTTATATATATAAATAAATAATATGGTTATTTTGTGCAGATGTACTATATATTGTACTAATGTACTAATATTTTAGTGCAGATGTTTTTTTTTTTTCGTTTGGATGTATAATGGATTTTTTTTTTTTTTTTTTTTTGATGGATATCAGGATGAATTGGTGTACAATGAGGGAAATTATAGAATGTATTACCCAGATTCATTTTATAAATAAGAGATAATGAATAAAAAGGGGTATATACACACAGCAGTTAAATAAAGTATATATTATAACATGTAACTTTAATCCCCAGAACAGCTTTTTTTTTCCTCCAACATGCTGAAAAACTATCGATACATTATATAATTGCTTGAAATTTCCAATTTCTTTGTGAACCATTCTTTTTGTCAAGTGTCTTTGGTGACCACAAACATAATTTATTATGATCTGTTGCTTGGATGGACAATGAGTTGTATCGAGAAAGCCTTTTTTCTTTTGTGGATGGTTTGATTTATTTTGCTTTATTTAATGTAACTGTGCACCCTGACAATAAATACAATTTTCACTGAAAAGCAAATGGAGCAAATGATTGTATGCCATTTTCAACAAAAACATTGAACCTTTAAACAAATGAATCTTGTATTTATTATTATTTATATGGTTGCATACAGGTTTAGTAGCTGAGGTGCATGCAATGCTATAATAAATGTAATTTGAGTCCCTGCATGAGTTAATGCAGTTTATAAGATTATAGGCATTGGATTGAAAAACTGATTCATATTAATGATATTCATATTAATAATATAGCATCATTCTTCAATCAGGCAACAGAATAAAAAAATAAATTGCACTTCTATGCCACCATGTGACAAAAAGTATTACAGTGTAGTACTGTGATTTGTGGGACCTGACACTGTGGTATTACCACGGATATTTGGACATTTGATGTGGTATTCCTTTATTATCTTCTGATAGGCACACACAGGGACACAACCTCTATGCACTGTATATGCAGTGCATAGGGCCCCATTTTCCCCAAATAATTTTGTGAAAATCTTCATTAAGATTCATTTAGACTTAATTTAGAAATAATCAAACACTTATTTGTAAAAAAAAAAAAAGAAGAATATTGAAAGAAAACATTTGTATTTAACATTTGTTTAGAAATTGAAATTAGTTTAAAAATGATTAGCGAGTGAGCAAAACTGCTCTCCTTTGAACATTGCTTATTGGTTATATGTAACCTGAGGCATTCCCTCCCATGGGAACTTTTAACTGCATCTTTTAGGGTTCGCTATGGGGAATGGTATACCCACCTCGCCATGCTGAAGGGACTGCACGCCAGAACCACGGTGAGCACTAAGTACCAACTCTACCATGGTAGTTGCCCCAAGGACGTCTTGATGGCCAAGGGCCTGAGCTGCAGACTATAGAAGAACTCAGCTGTGAAGGGCTGGGCTAGGAAGCCAATGCTTAGGGCAAAGCTCAAGGCTTGGAATCAGAAGAAAGAGATTCCTTTAAGGGGATACGGCCAGGTGTCTAAAAACCAAACCAGACCCTGGCCTTTCCATGAGGGGGGCTACTGCCAGCTCTGAATAAACCTGCTCAAAGAACTGACTCGACAGATCTTTCATTGAAACACCCTGCTCAGAAATGTATCAACAGAGATTAATAAGTTGAGTGGAGCCCAAGGCAAGAACCAGGGCCTAAACCAACTCAGAGAAAGGGAATGAGGCTGATAGTGCGTAACCCTGACCCTACAGGATTTTAGAAAGTGCAAGAATGGTTAGGGTGCACACATACCACAATGTGCATTTAAAAACAGAAGCTCAGCATGTGCATTTACCATAGCATGGATTTAGAAACACCATTGCTTAAGGGGTAATTGAAGCTGTATTAAACCACCCTTGGAGCCCTACGTGACTGTGGCATGCTCACAAAATGCCCAGAAGGGAGTGGCGCTCTTGCAAGAGGTCCTTCAAAGTGAGGTGAGCCCAGCAAACTCACTTAACAAACAAACCAGCCAGGGAGGCAGGAGATGGCCCTGCCACCAGGCATGATTTCTATCCAGAGCTCAAAAGAGTGGAGACACAACTTCAAAAATAGAAGGGGGATGCGGATGCTCAGATTGAGAGGGGCATGCTCATATGAAACCCCCAAGGGTACTGCTAAGCTCGCCCTACAAGGAGAGTGGCTCAACAGTGAGGCGGAGAGAGGCCTAACATCCTGAGGCTGCTACTCAATGGAGCTCAACGAGTCGAGGACTTGATGAGAGTAGTCCACAGATGCTCAGTTGGGGAGCTGCAGGCTCAAAGACAGCCCTCAGGGCTGAGGAGAATTGAAGTATTTCGTGTTAAACAAGTTTTATATATTCATTGATGACTGATTCTTACAGTGTTCGGACATAGGCTACTTTAGACTTAATTTTAAAGAGCCACACAGATGGGAAATCCATCAGTGAAATGTCCATCAGTGTAAACAATGTGCAAAGTAATTAAACCAAAAACTACACGATTTATAAAGTTATTGACTTCTAAAGTAAGGAGTCGACTCTGAATCTCTGAAACGAGTCGTTATAGATTTCAAATCTTTTGCCCATCTCTATGTGAGTCACTAGGAACACTTTGCATAATAATCTCCGCCTACCATCTTGGGAGAAACAAAACTACTCTGACCCCCCCACACACAGACGCTCTGGTTAGTGTGATAGCATCATGTCGAGGAGACAGTGTGTTTTTAATTGTAAAGGCAAGTTTGTTTTATTTTCACTGCCAAAGAATGAAGATCAGAAGAACCAATGGCTAAAATTCATGTTGTGTTCACAACATTTCACTGATGACTGCTTTTCTAATCTCGGTACAAGGCGGGATTTTCAGCGTTTGGCCATAAATGAGGGTTCATTACCAACTTTATTTAGACCAACGAGCATCTCCGAATCACAACGCGAAGTATGATTATGAAGTTATGTGTTTGTTTTCTCCCGAGCGTCTTATCAGTATGTGTGCTGTCTGCAGCCTGTCCGCGCTGATCTTCCTTTACAAAAACGTCATTAAAATGAAGTGTAACTCCGTGAATACTCAACGAAGAGGCATGAGAGAGATATCTATAGAAAGCTTGACATGTCTACTTTAAAACTAAACAAGTGCTGCCGAAAACAGATATTCTGTGATAAAGTAATCCATATGAAAACAACGCGATGTCTGTTTTTCACGTCTCCCTTCACTATATCTAATGTGACCACGCCCCCGCGCTGAACGCGCTATTCAGATTCAAACTGAAGCGTGCGGCTTGAATACGCACACACAGAAGAAAAAGCAGCGAGACTGTTCAAGTTTTTTATTTTACTGTTTGCTTCGCGGTGAGAGGAATAAGACATAATTCGTCCCAAACAGATGCTAACGCATTGTTTACCGTGAAGTTGTGTGCGGAATAACCAATCAAAACTATGTCAGTTGACCAATCAGAACACAGTATTCAACCGAAAGGTGGGGTTTAAGGAAACTGAATCTTTTGAACAGCTTCGCGCGAACCGTTTGGGGATCTCTGAGAATTGAGGTAATTTTAAAATTATATTTTGACTAAATGACAAAGTTTTTTAACCTTGGATGGATTTAAACCTAATGTACAGGACTTATAAACAGTGATAGGAAGCTTAGAATTTTCATCTTACTGGCTCTTTAATTATAGGCCTATTCATTGTGTAATATATCAAATTGTTTTAAATAATTTTCAAAAAGGAATAAGCTAATTTAATCATTTATTATCCATGTGTCAGTTGTGCGGTAATGAGTTATGAAATTATTGTGGGGCAAATTAATTGTAGTAGACCTATTAATTTAATAATAAAAGTACCATAATAATAATAATTTAATTAATTAATTGGAAATACCAAATCCTCTTAATATCATAGATAGCTGATGCTTTTTATTTTTATTTTAGATATCTCTGGCTATCGTCCATATACAGTGTCATCGTCTGAACAACTTGAGTATTTCACATGTAAATCGTGAGCTTCGACTTTACATTGCATGTGATCTGCTCATACAGTGTGAGTTGTGGTATCTTGATGAAAGTCGCACCGATATCGCACAGTGTATCTCCTGCCTAAAATATCCACTGGTGCAGCTGGACATGGTCTCATGCTCTCAATAGAGAGTATGGGCCCTGTATAACCATGCCCGATATAATCTGAAGAGATGGCAGGACTCAATAACCATTCATGCATACAGAGCTTACTGCTCCTCAGTGCAGAACCATACAAGTGGGGTTTCTACAGAAACACAGATCCCTCTTACTTCAGAGAACGCAGTGTACTTAAGCCCACTCTCCAGAGGGGCGATTACTGGTTCAACCACGAGGGCAGTGTGACAGGGAGGACCCGCAGGCCTGACCATCTATGGAGTGTTGAGCTCCTCATCGCCTCAGCGAGAGGAGTTCTAGCTCAGAGAATGTGCATGATGGTTAAGGAAAGACTCAAATCTCATGGGACCACTCAGGGAGCATGTATCAACATGTACTCAGAACTAGCCTAGGTTGCAGCGTTATACAGTGGACCTAATTCTGAGGAGTCTTCAGCAGATACTGGATCCAGTACCGATGAGTGAAACCACCACTTTAACTATAGAAAAAGGCAAGTTTTGAATACACAAGAAGTAGCAGTAGAGTAGATTAAATGGATTGTACTCACCAACCATGGCTCCCACACATGACTCAGGCTCATGGATATAGGCTGGAGGCAAAGTCTAAAGAGCACTGGGGTCCAGAACATCAGTAGGTAGTTCTATGAGACATAGAAACTAACCAAAACTTCATAGGCCCAGCATAAGAGACTGCAATGCAATTGCAGGAGGTTCCTACCTAACCTCAGTCAGGAGGGAAACTGTTAAGGGGAATTAAGGAGAAGAAGATGAAAGCAGATGTAATATTCTCAGGGTTAGGTGAGTAGATGGCTCAGGTTTTTCTTTGGTCCAGACATGAGCATTGAGAACGCCTAGTCTGGAACACCACCCCCAACTCTTGCCTGACACCCTTAGACCCACGCTCCTTTTGAGCCCTACCTGCAGGCAGGAGAGGGGCGCGAGTCGTGATACTAGTCTTCTGAGCCCACCTTTGATCGTAAGATTAAGATGGGCCAGGACTCTTTTGTTGTTGGGGCTCAGACCTGGACCTTCGTGGAATTAAGGATTTAAAGGCAGCTGAGCACGTCTTGGTCTCCGTAAACCTCCGCCTTGATGGAAGTGCCAAAAAAACTCAGAAGGGAAACCGGCGCATCAAGAAGAAAGCCCTTGTCTTTTGATCCAATATCCACCAAATTCACCCACAGATTTCTCTCTGTAACCACCATGGCTGCCATTAATGTGCAAATGACAGTGGTGGCCTGCTTAGTGCCACGGAGCGCAAGATATGTGGTGCAACACAACTCAGCCACCTCATCAGGGCATAGATCCTGACCTTTATCCAGTTCTTTCACCAGATGGACCTGATAAGCCTTGAGGCACCAGCATGGTGTGCAATGAGATCGCAGCCTGACCTGCTGCCACATATGCCATTCAAATGAGATGCATCCTGAAGAGGTTTGGATGGCAGGGAGGGAGCCTTAAGGGAAGATGTCTCCCCCATAGAGAGATAGCAGGCCAGCATCTCTTCAACAGGGGGCATCTTCTCATAGCCATTCTCATGCATCTCTCTCAATGTTGGCGTAACTAGTATGCTGGAATCTATGGATGTGAGAAGATAATTAATTTTTCCAAGCCTTCTCGATCTCCCCATGGACACTTTATTGTCCCACTTGATCCATAACCTTAAACAGCTCATCATACGCAGGACAAGAGGATTGGGAGGACTTTGTCCTCACCTGACATCTCCTGTTCATCCTGGATTTGAGCCAGCAGAGCACTAGCCACGGGATCAGATGATGAAAGAGAGATAACATCGTCGTGCAGCAGCTCACTCTCGTCCATGACTGACGAGTGCGATAGCGAGAAAGACCCTTTTTCAAAAGATCAGCCAGGTCCATCTGCGATCCCCACAAGCTCATTTTTCTCCATGACTCAGCAGCAGAGTGTCCTGAACCACGGGGAGCTGATGGCTGTACCTCTTTCCTCGAAAAGAGAGACACACAAGATTGAAGCTTTTTCATAAAAAAAAAAAAAAAGCTCACGGTGCGCGCAAACTGCCCCATGGAAGAGTGCATGCTCTTCGCCCAAACAAAAGACGCAAAGATTATTTGTGTCCTCAGGTGTCAAATAAAAAGGACACGGATCCACACACTGCTAAAACGCCTTACTAGTGCTTGCCATGGTAAAGAAGTATAATAGTTTTTACCGGAAAGGCATGCTTCAAACAATACTGTCCTTGAAGACAAAAAAAGAGGACAACATGTTCTCCCGGCACCCTTTTATACTGTGTCATGCTGGGTGATGATGTCACAGGCTGTTGCCGGCCAATTTTATTGTCGTGTTTAGAGTATATTTTTCCCTTGATTGTAAGCTACATACCCCCTTATTGTGTTTTATTTCTCCTCTTCTTCTCTATCTTCAATATTTGTTAATGTTCTCCTGAAGGTGATTGTATATTTTAATCCAATTTCTTGAATATTTTTTTTTTAAATAAAATAAAAAAAAGAGTTGTTGTGTTTACACAGGAGTACTGGAATTAAAGTTTATAGTTCGGATATAAACGTATATAAATGTATTGCTAAATGTATATAATGAGCGAGTACAACATAAATTCATCTACCAAACCACCTTTTCGTCTTATCTCAAATCACTACGGTATAATAAGTGATTATTTTTGGACTATTTTGGGTCATCACCAATGCGGAGTAATACATAACTCTTGTATCGCCAATTTGCCATAGACATAAACTTAGAGAAGTAGCTTCTTCAGTTAGAATGTTCTTTGTTCCTCTTCAGGAACTCGAGCTGCGTCGAGAACGTTTGGGGAACGCACATGATCTGGCGAACGGGTTGGAGACGGCTCGTCCTATCTCCACCCGTGTTCACTAGATCTAGAGCTCATTCTCGAGGCTTGGAAACCAGCGCTGCAGTTTCTTCGCCCTCTGAGACTGCCGAGGCAGCGCGTGTATTACATGGTTTCATTTTTATGTGAGTTTTTCTACACCAGACCGTGTTGACTAGTCTGGTTGCTGACTACATTTAATTTTAAGGAATAAAATGACATATTTATCTGACAATGTGAAGTTAGATGTACAGGGGCTCTAGGGATGTGATTTCATTTGTGAGAACACGTGTGTACCACTCTTCCTCTGAGGAGGTTGAGGCGGTCAGGGGCTGCTGGGCGGAGCAGTCCCAACCGTGTTCCAGCCCCACGTGCCGGGGGTGTCACTTTTGTACTCAGCAGACGCCAGAGTCATGCCTAGGACGTTTTGAGGGCCAGCTCCCTCTGGGGAAGAGTGGTGTACACCGCATTACACGGTGCCCATCTCTCCTCAGTGCCCTCAGGAGATCGTTCTGCCAACCCTGCCAGTGTTCCAGGGCACAGTGATCTCCGGCGAGTGCTTCTCTCAGTTACCACCCAGAAATGTAGCGGTGCTGAGAGGCTCGCTACCTCTACGGAGGTCTCTAGAGCAGCTAGTACGGTCGTCCCCTGCCGGTCCACCGCTTCAGGGCACCGAGCTAGTGGCTCTAGGCGCACCAGAGGCCAGTCTCGCGAGACTGGTTCCCTTAGGAGCCCCTGCCAAGTGTACTTCACGGTGTCCTGCCCCGAGCAGGCTCTGGTCTAGTCTTCTTAGCAGACGATGTGGGTCTGAGGACCGTAGTTTTTAGGAGACTTCAGCTATGAGAGTCCTGATGCTGTGGCTCAGGACCTCGGAGGGCAGGCCCCTCTGTGGAAGAGCAGTGCCCGTCTCTCCTCAGTGCCCTCAGGAGATTGATCTGCCAACCCTGCTGGTGTTCCAGGGCGCAGCGGTCTCCAGCGAGCGCTTCTCTCAGTTACCACCCAGAAACGTAGCGGTGCTAAGAGGCTTCCAGAGGTTTCCAGAGCAGCTAGTTCGGCCGTCTCCTGCCGGTATACTGCTTCAGTCTTGAGAGGCTGATTCCCTTAGTAGACTATATTGCAGCTTGAAAACTACTGCCAAATGTGTCTTGGTAGACTATATTGCAGCGTGAAAACTACTGCCAAATGTGTCTCAGTGGGTCCTGCACACTGTAGTGAGAGGCCACAGAATCGAGTTCTGGTGGGCCACAAGCAGGCTCTGGTAATGTAACAGAAGTAGACTCTCTCTGAGGATGGATACCATCGAGGTGGCCCCTCCTTGGGTTGAAGAGTCCGGGTCCTACAGCCGGTACTTCACTGTTCTGAGGAAGGATGAGGTGTTGTGTCCTTTCTAGATCTGTGCTTTTTGAACCTCTCAGTCAGGGGACTGAAGTTTAGCACGCCTGCACAGGCCAAGTCCGAGGACTGGTGTGTCACGATCTATCAAAAGATGCACTTATCTCCATCCTTCTTCATCGGAAGTTCCTGAGGTTTGCTTTTGGGGGCAAAAGCCTACCAATAAGGATCTTCCACTGGCCTTGCACTCTCACCCCACATTTTCCCAACTCAACCACATTGATGATTGGTTGATATCAGCTGAATCTGAGCAGATGGCGGTTCGGCACCGAGGTGTAGTTCTCGCTCACATGAAAGAGCTGGGGTTTAGACTTAACGCCAAGAAAAGTGTGCTTTCTCCAGTTCAGAGAACCACTTATCTGGGCATGGTGTGGGATTCGACCACGATGCAGGCACGTATGTCACCTGCTTGGATCGAGTCAATCCTCACTGCAGTCGCGAGAGTGAGAGAAGGCTGGTCACTCACTGTCAAGCAGTCATGAAGATTGCTGGGTCTGATGGCAGCTGCGTCCAACGTGAATACTATTGGCCTGCTGTACATGAGACCCCTACAGTGGTGGCTCAAGACCAAGGGGTTCTCCCTGAGGGGAAACCCACATCGCATGCTAAAGGTCACGCGGCACTGCCTACGTGCCTTGGATATGTGGAGGAAGCCTTGGTTCTTGTCCAAGGGCCCGATGCTGGGAGCTCCTAGCGTACCAGATCCTTGTGTGGGCCCAGGACGAATTCCTCTCACTCAGAGCAGTTCACATTCCTGGGCATCTTAATATGAGAGCAGACATCCTGTTGAGGCAGGGGCTGAGGCCCGGGGAATGGCGGCTTCACACTCAGGTGATGAAGCAGAGTTGGAGATGTTGGCCAGACTCGGGTGGATCTGTTTGCGACTCGAGAGACATCGCACTGTCCCCTCTGGCTTCCTCTGACTCATCCAGCTCCACTGGGGCTGGACGCCATGGTACAGACATGGCCGAGGCTTCATCTGTACATTTTACCCCTGATTGTTCTGCTCTCAGGAGTTCTGGAGAGAGTGCGCCGGGACGGAGTCCAGCTGCTGTTAGTAGCCCCGTTCTGGACGGGCCGGGTATGGTTCCCGGGCCTGATTTTTTGACGGCACTCCATGGGAGGTTCCCATCAGGAGAGATCTCCTCTCGCAGGCAGAGGGTGCGCCCCCGCATGGAGCTTAGAGTCTGTAGGTGTTGTTTCTGAGAAGGCACAACTCTTAGCTTCCGGTCTCTCAACCGAGGTTAAAAGACCGTTCTCCAATCCAGAGCTCCCTCAATGAGGAAACTGTATGCCTTGAAGTGAAAGCTTTTCACTTCTTGGTGCGGAGACCACCAGCTCAACCCAGTTAACTGCCCGGATGGTACAGTGCTGGAGTTCCTGCAAGCTCTCCGCAGGGTTCACCCACTCCACTCTGAAGGTCTACATGGCGGCCATGGTGGCCTACCACACCCCTCTCAGTGGCCAGTCAGTGAGCAGAAACCCTCTGGTTACATGTTTCCTCCATGGTGCGCTGAGGCTGAGGCCTCCGGCCAGAAGAAGCTTATGCTAAGCAGTGATCAGGATGCTGTCCTAAGCCTTGAGTCCTCTGATCTCCCCTGTCCTGGGGGTCAAGACTCACTTCCTTCTAAAGTTTGGCATTGGATGGGTTGTCCCCGATTTCTGTCAGGCTCCTCTCCTTCTCTTGCTTTAGCTGTGCTCTTCCACACTAGGCAGAGATTGGAAAGTCTGTCGGCGTGGGCATTCTCGTTCCCCAAACGTTCTTGACGCAGCTCGAGTTCCTGAAGAGGAACGTCTAAGGTTACGTATGTAACCCTGGTTCCTCGAAGGAACGAGACACTGCGTCGTAGTGCCACACTTCCGCCATCTCTGGCTGGCACTTGCTTCATCCTTTGAGGCTGATATCCGGCTTCGCCGCTCATGCTTTTATTACCCGCTCTCGCCCATCCTTTGGACTGATTATACATGTTATTCAGAGACTTCAGGCTGGACGCGTTCCCCAAACGTTCTCGACGCAGAGTCTCGTTCCTTCTAGGAACCAGGGTTACATACGTAACCTTAGACGTTTGTCTGCTTCCATAAAAGTGAACATATATATTGTTTTCCTTGTTTATCTAAAATTGCTCTTTTTCTTGTTTTAAACCTAGCCAAAAACCCATGTGACTGTGTTTCCATGTCAATCCATGTAAATTTTTCCACGAACAATGCACTTTCACTTTAATTCAGTGCCTGCAGCACATCAAAAATAGACGGGTTTTAACGGATTGCAGCTGCACTGACGGACCGCAACCTTGTGCAGCTGGAACCCGTTAATACACACTGCAGACGGACTATGTGTGAAACAGGCGTTATAACGTAACATCAGAGCACTGCTGTGTTTACCCTCACCACGTCTCGCAGTCGCTGCTTAGAAGTGCAACATTGTAAAGGGTCCCTCTGAAACAGTGTCGCGCAGCCGCGGCGCAGCATAACGTTCATTCCGAACACTGAGTAATTAAATACACTGGTATGGTGGTATATTCAAAATTAACATCGTAACGAAAATATACACCGGTTTTCGGTATGAACTGGTTTACCGCCCAGCACTACACTAGTCGATATCAATATTTTATTAATTGTACAAAAATAGTCAAATTCTGTGATGTTCTGCTTTATATAGCAAGATCCATTTTTGACTGGATTCCGCGATTCGATCCGTGTTGCTTTGCAAACACAGATGGGGTGAATTTATGAGTAAAAGTTCTGACACAAAACAAAGTTGTTATGTATCCTCACGCTTTTTAAGTGGGTATACCTGCATATCACGTAGACTACTCCCCTATGTGTTTTCATGCGAGTTTAGGTTCGACACTAGGTTACATAGTTTTGCTTAAGGTAGAATGATAAGGCTAGATATATATGCATGCCACTTTCTGAAACAACCTTACACAGTTTTGATAATGTTAATAATAAACACAATGTTAACGTAGCCTGCATGTGATGAAATGCCGACTCCACACATACACATGCTTAGTCTTGGGATTCCACAACTTCTCTTGATCATCTTGTGCCTTATTGCTTGTAGCCACTTTGTCCTCCTTTCCGGTTCTGTATGTTTATTAGGAAGGATGTAGAACTTAAATTCATAATTTGTTAGTTTATTGGCTGTACAGAAACGACACAGCAACTCTTCGGCATGATTGTCCCGTGTATTTCAATTGGCACCAAGGCAATGTTTTCCCCCACAGGCTAAATTCACATCACGTGATGGGGCGTTCCCGGGGCGTTCCCAGTCAGACCAACCATCTGTAGAGTATGCTAAATCTGAACAATTATTTTTGTTATTAATGCATTTTAATTGTGTAGAAGTAGTGCTGAAGTCCAACTAAAGATATACTGTTGGGCCTATATTGTGCTAAAATGTGGAACTATTGCAAGTATACTTCAGGTACACTTTATAATTTTACATCAGTAAGCGATATGTCAAGAAATATAATAATGTATTCAAATTTGACTTAGTTTGAAAGAAATGTATTTTAAACAAATTAATTTTAATATTATTATTATACATTTTTTAAGGGGGTTAAGCCCCTTATCTCTCCCAAACCTGGCAACACCCCTGATTCAAGCATTTATGGTATATCTTCCATAACTGTATGCCTTTGCCCATATTAGGGATTTCCTGGAGCGTCATCAGTTCTGTCAAATCTTTAATGTGTATGTGAAGTTTCCGCGAGAAGGTGCACTCTGGAGTCCAGTATGAATGAAACAGATTACATATGTTTAGCGCTCAGTGATGTGAACACGCATATATATATATATATATACAGTGGTGGACGAAGTACACAAATCAAGTACTTGAGTAAAAGTACAGATACGTATAGTAAAATATTACTCCAGTAAAAGTACTCCTTTTTCAATTTTACTCAAGTGAAAGTACAAAAGTACTTTCTCAATTCTTTATGTACTTAAGTAAAAAAGTACTGAAAGATAGATGTTTGCAATTTTATGTAGGCTACTTAATTTAATTTTATATTAGCACATATTTTTTTATAATCCTACTGCTCAAAATAACCACTATATGGAGTCAAGATATATTTTTGTTGTTGATATGGACTATGTTTACGAGATTAATGTTCACTGGATTTTCACCAGTAAGAGCAAAGTATTTTAAAGTTTTGTTTTACAGAACATCACAGTTATATATGACATGATAATAAGGCCTGAAATTAGGACGAACATTTTAATATTATTATATTTTTATAATGATTTTTTCCTTCTCAAACCTTGTCTGTGGTGTAAAAACACCCCTGGCCAAACGGGGTGGATCACATGTTCTGAACATCACATCCCTTTCTTTTCTCCCCAGATGTAATCTTTATATATATATATATATATATATATATATATATATATATATAGGTGGTTGAATAAAAATATTTGGACATTATTTATAAAAATTGCCTCAAGTTAGCACAAGCAAGCTTGTTAGCTAGACAGTTAGCATCAGCTAACAATATTTACTTATTTTCAGTACGGTTATGAATAAACATTTATGCATGTCTACTTGTCTAGTTAATCCAAACAACGTTAATATAAAATATAAAATAAATTAACGTTACTGTTGATAAACAATATAAAAACAGACGTCACATAGGACATGGTAGCATTTTAATAAAACTGTTAATATTACAGCAGCGGGGAATTTGAACATGCATGAGTTATTTTATTTAATCTGTGTTAGTTTAATGGTTAATTTATTTATTTTTTAACCTAAAAAACAGAGACGCTGATTGATGTGTATGCATCGTCTGCACTTGAGCATTTCAGTGGGCTTAAATAAATCACTCTTTACAGCGGATTTAGTTCCCAAACAACTGACAATTTTGACCTTAATATGATTTTCAGTTACAATAATTAATCCAAAATTTCGACATTAATAACTTACTTTTAGCAACATCAGACGCACACTCGCTCACAAGATCTCCCGGTTCTTACTTCTGTAGACTCGCACTAAACGGTTCATTTGAATCAGTGAGTGGTCGACTCCAAAACAGCTGCAATCAGGCGGCAAGGAAGTCAACCGGAAGTTGAAGTCGGCCGCGTGCCGCCATCTTGTAGCAGAACTTCACTTGCGTTAGCATCCCATTGACATCCCATTCATTTTGGCGTAACTTTGACAGTGAATAACTTTACATCTGTGGCGTTTAAAGACTCCATTTGTCCATTATTTATTTCTAAAGATACACGACAATGTATAAAGGGCTCCATTACCTTCTATGTTACATTATGGCCCCGTAGAAACAGTTTTTGTAAAAATAGGCTAACGATTGCATCATAACCACTCAACTCTCTGTCGCACAGTAGAGAAATTACCGTACAGACAGGAGGAGAAGCTCACAGGCAATTAACCTAATATGGCGTACTGGCGTTACATTTTAAAATACTATACAAAATAATTAATCAGAATACTTACTCCTGCTCACTCACGCCAAAGAACTCCCTGCTCAAGCTCACCGTCTCTGCAAGATTAACGATGGCAGTTTGCACGCACAGCTACTTACAGCTATTTACATCTGTCAGAGAGGTTGCTGACGTCATCAAGCTTCGTTTGAGTCTGTGCGTCAGAAACGGAAGGGCTAAAAAATGCTAAAAATGGGCTTCACTTGTCTAAATTGAGTTCCAATGGGGTCGCTGTGTCCATTTCTTTTACTGTCTATGGCTGCAATCGGATAATTCTAATTCGTAAACGAATCATTTTGTGCGATTTGCGAACCGATTTAAACGTTTATTTTGAAAAGACTCAGTTCGTTCATGATTAATCAGACACCGCTTCTGCGTATCGGACCCACTGATCTATAATTTTATTTTAAATAGGACAAGCAAGACTTAGAGTAGTAATAAACTGCATTTCTAAATTAGTAAATCTGCAAATATTGATGATACACAGGTGTAAAATGACAGCTATTACATGTGCATCTCAATAAATTAGAATGTAGTGGAAAAGTTAATTTATTTCAGTAATTCAACTCAAATTGGGAAACTCATGTATGAAATAAATTCCGTGCACACAGACTGAAGTAGTTTAAGTCTTTGGTTGTTTTAATTGTGATGATTTTGGCTCACATTTAACTCTCAAATCACATTTAAATCTCAACAAATTAGAATATGGTGACATGCCAATCAGCTAATCAACTCAAAACACCTGCAATTGTTTGCTGAGCCTTCAAAATGATCTCTCAGTTAGGTTCACTAGGTTACACAATCATGGGGAAGACTGCTGATCTGACAGTTGTCCAGAAGACAATCATTGACACCCTTCACAAGGAGGGTAAGCCACAAACAATCATTGCCAAAGAAGCTGGCTATTCAGAGTGCTGTATCAAAGCATCTTAACAGAAACTTGAGTGGAAGGAAAAAGTGTGGAGGAAAAAGATGCACAACCAACCAAAAGAGAACCGCAGCCTTATGAGGATTGTCAAGAAAAATCAATTTAGGAATTTGAGTGAACTTCACAAGGAATGGACTGACTATAGGGTCAAGGCATCAAGAGCCACCACACACAGACGTGTCAAGGATTTTGGGTCCAGTTGTCGTATTCCTCTTGTTAAGCCACTCCTGAACCAACGTCAGAGGCATCTTACCTGAGCTAAGGAAGAGAACTGGACTGTTGCCCAGTGGTCCAAAGTCCTCTTTTCACATGTGTGTATGGTTTTTTCATTTGGAAACCAAAGTCATAGAGTCTGCAGGAAGACTGGAGAAACTCATAGCCCACGTTGCTTGAATCCAGTGTTAAGTTTCCACAGTCTGTGATGATTTGGGGTGCAATGTCATCTGCAGGTGTTGGTCCATTGTGTTTTTTGAAAACCAAAGTCACTGCACCCATTTACCAAGAAATTTTAGGGCACTTCATGCTTTCTTCTGCTGATCAGCTTTTTGAAGATGCTGATTTATTTTTCCAGCAGGATTTGGCACTTGCCCACACTGTCAAAAGCACCACAACTTGGTTAAATGACCATGGTGTTGGTGTGCTTGACTGGCCAGCAGACTCACCAGACCTGAACCTCAGAGAGAATACCAGTATATGGGGTATTGTCAAGAGGAAAATGAGAGACAAGAGACCAAACAAATGCAGATGAGCTGAAGACCACTGTCAAAGAAACCTGAGCTTCCATACCACCTCAGCAGTGCCACAAACTGATCATCTCCATACCACGCTGAATTGAGGCAGTAATTAAAGTAGAAGGAGCCCAAATATTGAGTATATGTAGTAGATAAAAATGACTTTCCAGAGAGTCAGAAATTCACCCAAAAAAATTTTTTCTTTGTTTTATGAAGTACTCTAAATTGTTGAGATGGTGATTTGGTGGGTTTTTGTTAAATGTGAGGCAAAATCATCATAATTAAAAGAACCAAAGACTTAAACTACTTCAGTCTGTGTGCATTATTAATACACGAGTTTCACAATTTGAGTTGAATTCCTGAAATTAACTTTTCCACGACATTCTAATGTATTTATATGCACCTGTACTTCGCCTACTCCCTTTGGTTTAGTTTCAGATACTTGATATTTGAGCTGAGGGAGGAGTGCTTAGGAAAACACGCCTCTTCTCATTTATACAACTTCACTGGAGCGGTTTCAGGAGTAGGGCAGCGGCGCGCAGGAGGGCTTCGCTAACTTCACCCAGCACATTTTATATCAATGATATTTCTTTAATTTTCTGAACTTGCACAACCGCAGAAATGACTCTACCATACTCCCGAAGCGTGACGACACTGAAGACAGTGACCGTCGCGGAACCGAGCACACAGACTATCTTGACATCCACTCCTGTCGGGATAAGCGAAGGGTCGACGACTTACCGAACAGTAAACCTCGCCGGACCTCAGCTGCAGCCGGTCCAGTACATTAACAGCCAAATTGAGGGGAACGTGATGTACGGCGGCGCACGTTACCTGGTGCCTGTACAGCAGCGGCCCGCGGAGTCATACGTTTACCTGAGTCAGGCTCCGCGAGTCGTGCAACCGGTGTACTTACAGAACATCCAGCCCGTTAGCGTCAGCAGCGTCGACGAAACCGACACCTACAGACAAATAGTGAGTGTTCAATCTTATTGCTTCCCTACATTTGTATCAAAATGTTGCATATCACAAAAATATAATGTATTTGATTAATATATTGTATTTCACAATATAACTGCTGGCAGGGTTCCACCATAGAAAATATTACCAAAATTGTTAAAAGAAAAAAGAAAAGATGCTGCTGATCAGATGCTGTCGTGTCAGTACAGCTGTATTGTATTCAAGTTAAATGTCAGCAGTAGTGTGATGTAATGTGGTTCAAAAGTTTTAGGTTTCTTTAGCGCCCCCTCAGATCAGACAGACATAAATAGACCACCGTAAAAAGTTTTATGAAACCTGGACATTGTGCTCACAAGGTACAGTTCATTTAGTTTAAATGCATATATATATATTCGGATTAGATGTCCATTTAACATAGTCACATATTTTCTTATGAGTTAATTATAACTAGGCCTAATTTTCTTATATTTTGTATACTGCCTATGTATGATGCTATGCATGTGATTTTATAATTAGTCTTGTAGAATATACATTTAATTTAATGTGTCATAGAAGATGGTAAGCTAAATTAAAGCTACACTAAGTACCTTTTATGTTTGAAATTAACAACACAGCAAGATAATAGAGAAACATATATTTTTTTATGTTTATATTTTTTTGGGTGCCTTACCCTGAATCACTCTGGTAAGAGTGTTGTAATTATTTATATTTCAGAGCTGTCATTTGGTCCTTATTTCTTTATTTATAATTTTGGCATTTGTTTGACTACTGTAGTGAAAGGTGTCATAGTATATTGAAGCCCCAACAAATTAACCTTAAAAAGAGTTGTAAAAAGGGAAAGTAACCGTGTCATAATGAAGCATGTTTTGATTGCATTTCCTTTATCACATATTTAATGTACACTGTCTAGGTTCAGTTTTTGTGTGTTTTGAATTATAATAGTTTCCACTTACCTTATCTGATATGATTAATCTCGGAGTTACCAAACATATTTTAACTTGAATTAACTTTTATTTATTTAAAAAAAGCAACACACAACAACAACAAAATGCATATTTTTAAGATATGCATCTCTTCTTGTTATTTGTTTATATATATATATATATATATATATATGACATTATTTCCTACATGCAGAAGCCTGACCCTTAATTTTATACACAAATTTAGGTCATTAGAGCCACTCATGTAGACACACAGTATCATGAACCGTGTAATCTGAAGTATAAATGTAAACCCACTTTATAAAGACTTACATAATATGTAATTAGGTCAATTTACAAAATAAATGCAGGTCAATGCATGTCTGTTCATGAACATTAACCTGTTAACTGTCACTCAGGTTTTTGAAGATAGAGATGAATGTGCATGATACAAACCTAAATTTGTATAATTCACGACTGAAAACATTTTGTAACATGATTTTGATGTGCCATTTACATGGTAATGCAATGTCTGATTTTAAAATGGGTTTTAAAGGATGAATTTTGAGATTTTATGTTTTCAAGTGATATATAGCTTCTGATGATTTCTAAATAGTGATAGAGAAAAAGGCAACGAGGAAGTCTTTTTTTTAAACAAAGGTCAAAGCTCATTTTGTAATGTAGATTTCTGAGTGTGCTAGGGCTGCACAATTAATCGAATTTCTAATCGCAATTACAATTATGATTGCCACAATTACGTAATCGTTCAAAACGGCAATTAATCGGTCAAAGTCCGCTTATGTTATTCTGTTTACTTAAGATGCGTTTTTTTTCTTTCTACGTTATCCTAAGGGTTTTTTCCCATTTTTTTAATTTTCGTTTTAGTATAGCATTTATAATACCATTCATATTTTTACTTTTTCATTCTTTAAAGAAGAAACCAATCTGATGTATAGTTGACATTTGAGGCTTAATGCAACAGAAAAGCGCAACGTTTTCCATTTTAGAGTGTTTTCAGCTTGTTTATTTTTATATAAAAATACGGCATGCAGTTGCATCAAACAGTGGTATAAACATCATTCAGTGCAAATTGTGATAATCTTAATTAATAATCACAATTACAGTTTCAAGGGAATAATCGCCAATTATGATTTTTGTCATAATCGTGCAGCCCTAGAGTGTGCACTCTTGTCATAAATTCATCTATTACTTTTCCTACATCATTTTTAACAAACAATATTGGTAAAATATATATTTTATAGACCTTTACAACAATATATAGTTTGTCAAGATTAGATTAGATTAGATTGTAATATAGTATAGTCAACGTAGGCGTCCCGTATACGGGACGGGGTGACATTTAACAGGTTAAAATATTAAATTTTATACAAATTATTATTACAAAATAATTTGTAATTTATTTTAAAAAAAATATGTATAATGCGTTGTGTATTGTTTAACTGTTTAAATTTTGTTGAGAAAGGCTTTAATATGCTATTTAAATTAAATATTAATTAAATATAAATCTATGCATTTAACACACACTTTTATCCAAAGCGACTTACAAGGCTTTCAGGCCAACATTTTTTACCTAACGTGTTCCCTGGGAAACAATAATAATTGATTTGAATATTAATGGGAATCAAACCCATAACCTTGCGCTGCTAACGCAATGCTCTACCACTTGAGCCACAAGAACATTAATATTTAATGTCAGGTTCTGCTCTGGCAGTTTACCTATTTGATACTACACCGTGCTATTGATCAGTGTATGTCCATTTAACTTTTTTGTGTCTTTTTCTTGGCAATAATTGTGTACAGTACATCTTAAATGTGTATATTATTATTATTATTATTATTATTATTATTATTATATACATTTTTGAAGTCAACAAAGTTTCTGTTTATTTACTAGAGTAAAAAGTATGACAAGCATGAGTGTTTACATGTGTGTGTGTAAGTCTTGCGTCTTAGGACAAGAAAATGCATTTAAGAAGCCCTTATTTATTCATGTGTTTTTTCTTCTGTATTCAGAACATAAATGGACAAACTTCTGTCTTCAGCCAGTTATCCAGTCCAGTCAAAAGCCCTGAACCATCTGAGGTAATGAAATAACATTTACCGTGTATGTATAGAGGCACATATAATCAGTAACATGTACAGTAAACTGTTTGTATGCATTAATACGGTTAGCACACAAACACACACACCTGAAGTTACTCTTGAATTGACTTTCATACCTTTAGATGAAATAAACAAGGTACTGTACACTTTCTTCTGGGTTCGTACATGCCTCTGACTTATGATCTGAGCCAGGAGAACAAGCTTTAATTTTGCCCAGGCTTTAGTGTGTGTGTAGTTGCACGCACATATGCTTATATGAAAACAATTTGTGTTTGAGCGAAAGCACAGTACCTGCAGGGTTTAGGGTGTGTCTGACAGAAAGAATGGACTCTGTAATTCCCAGAGGAGACAGCGTGTTAACGCCCATTTAGATTGGACCTGACAATATTCATAATATTGCTAGGAAAGTGTCAGAGGGAGTTGCCCTTTAACGCAACTGTTGCTGTCAATCAGCCTGCAGGTGATAAGAAGATGACAGTTGTATGTTGGAAGAGCTTAAAACAAACACCTTGCTTTAGTTTATACGGCAAAATATTATTCACACTATCACACAATTTCTTCTCAAAGTTAGTGTACTTGTTTATTTAAAAAAAAGACAATTAAGATGTGAATTAAGTTAAATATCACTTGGGAATAGACTTGTGCCAGTATTCGGTAATGCAATATATTACGGTAATGAATATGCACGATATTGTTATTGTGGGCACTTATAAATACAGCAAATAATTATATATTAAAAATTATTCAGAATTTGAAATGCAATTTAAGAAAACTATTCCAATCAACCGGTCAAAATGCACAACATAAATGCATGCTGCTTGAAAGACGGGTGTGTGCTCTGATGTAAACAAGCATGCATGAGAAGCACATGGAGGAACACGTGAGAGACGCGCTGAATGAAAGCACATTCACTCTCTGACAGCAGATGGCGCTAAACTGCAGAGAATGCAGCCCTTACCCTGGAAACCCCATAAATAAAGCAGCTGCAATACTTTCTAAAACATATTTAAATCATTTTAAATAGGCATTCAGATTTGTGTATTTGCTATGATGTTCATCTTACCTATTGGTCTTTATAGTTCTTTTGCACTTTAATCTGTGCAAAATATTTAACTTTATATATATTTCTGAATTGCTTTATTTTATTAAAATTTATTGAAATTTTTTAGAAAAAAGTTATTTAACCTATTATACTTGTATTTACTATATACTATACTATATTTTGAGCACTTTTTAAAACTAAATTGCAATACCGTGATAATACCGTTTACCGTGATAAAAGCATGAGCAATTAATCGCAACAGGAAGATTTGATACCGGCATATCCCTACTTGGGGAACAGAACATATTTTTGTGCATAATTTCCATTTAAGCTGCAAAATGTGTCAAAATATAATTTTTTGTGTGTGTAGTGTGTATCTAGGTATGAAATTAGTTTTGGAAAATGGGAACTGGGATCAGATATCACACTCTAAAACATCTTTTTAATAAAAATAAATAAATAATCAATCGCTGATAAATAACAATTTAAGCTGAAAATATAAAACCATAATATTTTTATTGTGCCATAAGGTCAGTCTCTGACATTTAGACATTTCCTTTATTTGTGAAAGTCTTTTCACTGTACAAATTTGCAGGTCTTTCAAACATAAAACGCAGATGCAGAAGGCAAAACATGCATTCATTTTGTAAGTTGTCAGGTTTCTAGCAGCTTTATATATAAGATGATTTGTATAGGTGTTGAAAACTCATCCTGTGGGTTTAACTAATGGATGTTAAGGTCTAGTGTGTACCAGTGAAGGTGGAGTCACCAGCCTTTCATAAAGCAGCTTGAAAAGCATTACACACAATGATTTAATGAGGGCTGTCATAGGGTTGTGCCGGCAGACATGCTGGGACAGGAGTTGGGAGCGTATCTTCAGCTTCAAGTTTCGTAAACATAGGATGATTTTATTGTAATTAGGCATCTTGCACTCGGACATACTTGGGTTATCCTAAATTTTAGGTTTTGAAATGTGAGATAGAATTGAAGGCTGATCAGAAGTTTCTCATGATGTCATTGGTCTGACACATGCAGTGACGAATACAAAATTGGCCTCGAGTTAATGAGTCTTTCATGAGAAGAATGTGTGATGCATAATATTATGTGAGGTTCCGTTATGTTGAAATACTGTGCGAGAATTGAAGGGATATCGGCAGATGTGATATTATGAAGAAGTTATTATAATTGCTGAAGTTCAGTGATGTTGAATGTATAATTACTCAGTCTTGACTGGACTCAACTTCATTCCATTACTGAAAAATTAGAAGACAACCTTCACCTCTGGCTCAATTTACCACTTTCCATCCAGGGCAAAATAGCTTTGACAGTACTCCCAAAAATAAACTACTTATTCTCAATGATCCCAACCCAACCTTCTCTCACTTGGTTCAAATCTTTGGACTCCATTACCACCCGATTCTATTGGAAAAGTAAACCACCATGTATAAAATTAAGCTTTTTACAAAAACCCAAATCTTTAGGAGGCCACATATTGCTAGCAAACCAACTTCAATACATCTATAAATGGACTCATCCCACTCAGTCAGACATCATATACATTTTTCGCAGAGTGATTGTTCTAGATCTAGTCAAGATATAGAACAATCACTCTGCGAAAAATTGCACATATCAGACATCCCATTTATCAGTTAGTCCATTAAACACCACCCATGTTTCAAAGCCTTGCCCAATAGCTTCGCTCTGAAAGCCTGGTGGAAATAACACCAAATCACAAACTCCAATCAGGCTCCATCTAACCTCACCCCACTTTGGAACAACCCTTACTTCACAAGCAACAATAAAAAACACTACATTTACATAAATGGGCAGAAAAGAGCATCACGCATATTAATCACATTTTTCAGTCTAACAACCTGGTTTTCCTACTTAGTCCAGGAGTATGGTATCGGGAGGGACTCAAACCAGCTGTTTAATCTAAAATCAACACCAGAATCATTAATCTTCACCTTCCGCAGTAGCAGAATGAGTTAATATATCCTCCCTAAAAAAATCCTTTACAAAATTATAACCAATTCAAATAAAAGCCATAACTTTACCAACAATCAAATGGGAAGAAGACCTTTCTGTTGCTCCTGATACCGACTTCTTCTCAAATTTGTTTAAATATTTATTCCATGACTAAAAATGCCAACCTTCAGCTCATACAGTATAAGGCTCTTCATAGAACACACTACACTGGGGAAAGGCTGTCTGAAATGGGATTCATATCAGAAGCTTGATTACACTGCTCACAAAATTGTCTGGGAACATCTATCCATGCCACATGGCACTTCCCACCCATTAAACACTTTTGCAAAGACATCACTGAATCCCTATCCTGCCTCCTGGGCTGCCGCATTATCACCCTCACTCTGTATACTGAGTGATCTATCAACTCTCAGTCAGGAAATAACAAACAAAAGAATACTCCCTGTAGCTTTATCCCTCGCCAAGAAAACTATCTTCTTGAACTGGAAATCCCGGAAAAATCCCGGAAAAATTTGCTCACAGACTACATCTCCTTAGAACATGTTTCACCTCCTTACAATTCCACTCCAGATCAGACCTCATTCATCCTAATTATTTATTTATTCACATTATTATTATTATTATTATTATTATACATATTTATAAAAGGATTTAGTATTACTATGAGCGTTTCATTATTATTATTATTATTATTTTTGTTGTTAAAATCATAGAAACGTTGAGCAGTAATAAGATGATGTTGATGGGATATTTAGTATAAGTACGGAATGTTTTAATGAAGATCATAACACAAAATAACTAAAATAACTTAATATCTAAATATAACTAAATCTAATCTGCACCCAACATATATCACACAGGTTTTTAACGCACGGCATGCTGATTTTAATGTACAACACTTAATTATGAAAATTAATTTGACATGAACTAAGAGAAATTAATCAAGAGATAACATTACTGTCTACAGCCGCGAGAGGGCGCTGTCTTCAAATAAATAAATGCAACTTATAGTCCAGTGCGATATATAAGTGTGACTTATATATGTTTTTTTCCTCGTCATGACGTATTTTTGGACTGATGCGACTTATACTCCGGTGCGACTTATAGTCCGACAAATATGGTAATCGTACCATGAACTAAACAAATGTCCATCACCATCTGTATTATTATTATGCATGATACTACTTTAATACTACTACTATTATTCAGATGGTCATTGCTGTTTTTTCATTCGTTATCATCATTGCTGATGATTTAAAAAAAAATACTCAGTCTTGTTACTTGTTAAATTAATAATCCAGTATTGATGTACATTTTTTATATTTCAAACTAGTCTGTCATAAATCAAGATTTGAGCTGATGCAGGAGATTTTAGAAGACATTTGACAGAACGTTTTAAATGTGTGCAGGAAAAAAAAAATGTATGTGATAAAATAGATTTGCATTTAGCTGACAAAAGTGCTACTGAATCCACTAAATTGTCAATCAACAAATAATGTTATCATAGTAGTGGTATTATTATTATTTAAATTTCATTGTTTTACAGATGTACTCTCTACCACAGTTTTTTTTCTTTTCTTTTCTCAAAGTAGTTGTTTTACATAAGTTTTTTTTAATTATTTAAAAAATTTGTTTTACCTTACACATATTTTCTTTAATAAAACACATTTAGAAAGGCTTGTAATCATGATTTAATACATTATTAGTCGGACTGATGATTCAGAACATGATTAAAACTTTCTCTTTGACTTTTTCCCATGATTTCACTGCTTGACAGCACATTATTTAGGCTTGACTCATGCAAAACAGTGAATGAATGCAAAACCGTGTTAAGCTTCAGTGTAATGGTGGAGAGAAGTTGCAGTATGCAAAATTTCATTCATGTTTTCAATTTAAAAAATGTGAAATTCTCAGGTAAGACCTTAAGTAAATTGTCTTTCAAAATGAATCTGAAGGAACCATGATTGCTTGATTATAAAAAGCTTAATTAGTTCAAAAGGGTTCAACAACAGTTAAGCAGGTTCTTTGTAAAGGGATTTGGTTTACTTTCATTTAGAACAATTATTACCTAATGAATAGTTTGGAATTATATTTATCTTTTTTATGTTGTATAATGCTTAAAAAAAGAAAACACTTCCTTCAAATGTTAAATGTATCCCTCTCAAACTATTTGAAAACTGAGCCCCTCCTGCCTTTCACTGTAGACCACAGCAAATACCTGCTGTTCTTGCACTGGAACACAGAGGCTTTTGACTCACACGTTGACCCATTTTTGCAGACAGTAAGGTATTGTGCAAAGCCAAAGTCAGAGAGGAAATACGGGCACAGATTTAGTAGCAGTGATTGGGTTTATTTAGTCTTCTCATAATTCATGGAAACATGCTAATCAAAAGTTAGATAATGTATAACAGTTTGTTCTGCTTTTATATCAAAGTGGACGGACACTTAAGCCTGCGGTTCCTAATTTCTGGGTAAAAATGTAAACACTTTTGCCAGCTCAACGAAAAGTAAGATTTTTTTTTTTTTAACAGCTTTTGATAACAAACAGGCTTGTGTGAATGGTCTTGGTCTCAGCCCTGGAATTTACATAAGTTTGATGAAAAAGATTAATCAAAGGACAACCCTGATTTAAATTACAAAGTATTTTTCAGATCTTTATTAACAAAGTTTTTTGTTTTTTTATTTTAGAATCACAAATTGCAATGTAATTGAAGCACTTCCTGTGCATTTATTGCAGAGTTATTCAATGCTGCTGTGGGAACTGTGGTTACATCATTACACCCGAATGAAATTTGCATATAACAGAAAGTTTAGGTGATCTGGAATTACTCTAAGAAATCTTCTGTGCACTGACTCTTTCTATAACTCATGTATCATTTTTAATGCATGCTCTTACTTTGGATTAAGTGGGAATTTGTTCAAAAGTTAGTTTTGGTGATACTTCCTCTAGTGATTGAGTGAAACTAGAAGCACTAAACTCTGTTATGTGCCCTTGCTTGCTGTGTGCAGAACCTGCTGCGACTTGTCAGATACTAAAAGGCCAAAGGTCCAAAGTACATTTCAATCATTGATTATTTCTTATCTTTCTAATCTTGTAAGAACACCCCCAAAAGGAATCTTCAATTTACACAACTCTACATTCACTCATGCACAGCTAATCCTGTAAAAATCACAAGTTTAGTAATATGCGCAACTGTTAACGAGCTCGGCTCATTGTTGTTACAGCTTCAAACTGGTTTTGGCATGGCGTTCTTATTAGTGTGAGACCACACAAACACACACCCAGTTAACACCGTCACTGTTGGTCTTTCTGTCACAGAATGAGAGGAATGATCTCAAAGACTGACACACCTACTGTCAAAAACAGATGCTAATGCCTGCAGACACCTGGACAAGTTTCTCTTTTCCATAGTGCTTCTGCAGCACTTTTAAACTTGCATTTATTTTTATTTTTTTGTGAGAGAACATTTAAGGTACATGCTCCAGATGCTGTTCTGCATGCCACTAGCAACACGAAGGCATGAACACCTGCAGGTTATGTTATTCCGTCAAGAAAAGCACAATCACAAACGTGCAAAAATGCAGCTGATGTGAAAAAATGGTACAATAATTAAATAAAAATGCAGTAATTGTTTATTTTTTAAGAACTACATTGGGATTCAAATGGGATTCTAATAAAAATCACTACTGAGAATAATAGGAAAAATAGAAATTTCCAGTCATTGCAGTGGTGGTATTTATTACAGGTTTTCTGAAATGTTATGTTTACATATGCAAATTAGGCATAGTTGAATTAAATATGCACTATTTTGCATACATTTTTTGATCTGGAAATGTATTTTAGATGTTTTATTTCCTCTAGTCTGAAACAGCAGAAATGCCAAAAGCCCCAAATCTAAAAATGTATCAGTACCTGAAACAAAAAAACAACCTTTATTTATTTATTATTAAATGTTTTATATTTTGATTTTAGGGTGAAATATGACCTGGGCATTTTTGGTGAGATTCAGCCAGTAACTTCTAACAGTTTAACTTAAAATAGATAATGTCACATGGGTAAGTATGCCAGTGCAATTTAAATATTTAAACATAAGATCTTGTGTAGTGTCAGTTCAATTTTAATTCTGGATGAAACTAGACCCTGAGTGAACCCTCAATAATTCTTTCTCACGGATGAGTGGAATCCAGCCCGACCACTCCGACACACCTCAAGTTCTGGATGTTACTGGAGGAATGACAGAACTGTTGCTTTATACCTTGCATTCAATGTTGTGCTATTTAAACACTGCGAATGCTTTTCAAATCCAAAACATCAATCATTTTGAAACTCTATTAACTAGGGATGAAAGCACTATTCATGCACCTAAATAGAACATTTGGCCAGTAATTATTTTTAAAGGGGAGCTATTATGCTTTTTCATGTTTTCAACTTTAGTTAGTCTGTAATGTTGCTGTTTGAGCATAAAAAAAGTTTAAAAAAAAAGTCCAATTCAAAAGGAGATTTTTTTTTTATATAACAGAAATCACTTTTCAAAAACTACAACGAACAACTCATTTGGACTACAACGCATATTTTCCGGGATTTGTGATATCACAAAGATTGACGAATGGGATGAGACCTGGTTGAGCTGCTCTAGACCAGACAACGATTTTCATCACTATGTCGGAGTGTTCCCAAGACAGACGAGCTTGGAGTGGTTAGAATCATCCAGCTTTAAAATCGCACTCAAATTGATTTTATTTGATTGAGTACACCCCCAAAACAAAATCAAGACTTGTAAACAAGCATAATAGGACCCCTTTAAAAAGTAGCTTTCACAGCTTTATATATTATCTAATCTTAAAAGTAGAGTAGGCGATTTTGGAGAGGTTAGCAATAGCAAACAAGCTTTGAAAGCATAAGATACCACCCTCCCTGTAAATCACTCTCCAAAGCCACTTCTACTCCAAAACACATGAACGTTCAGAGGCAGACCAGAGGCTAACCAGTGACACGATGAGAGACGGCATAGGTCTGAATGCAATGCTGGTTACCTCATGATGAGAAAACATTATAAAGAGCATAATATTACAATAATAGCGTCATCCATTCTCGCTCGGTCTACAGTAGCGTAATGGAATGCGCTGATGATGTATCGTGTCTGTTCGAAAAGGTATGCAAATATATCTGTTGACAGTCAGATAGGACAGCCTATTATAGCCCTCGGACCGAGGGATATGATTGGATGATCGGTTTATGGTCCTACGCTTTCCACAGACAATACACAAATACATTTACTGACTGTAAACTCAGCAGTTGCTATCGGGATATGAAGAGACTTTCAGCCAGCATAACAAAAATTTTTTTGAACCAAATCACTTCCCCCGACTTTTAAAGAGAAAACAGATATTTAGCAATAGAAATTATGGATTTCTTTGAATTTTTAACATGACATAGAATTTTTTTTTCATTGCAGAATGTAATGTAACTCTTTATATAAGTTAGGTTGGATATTCAAATTATGTCCAACTTTATCTGCATACATACAGTATACTCATGTACACCACATTATACACTGCAACATCATTATATTCTGTAAGACTGCTTTTGAACATTGTGTACTGTGGGAAAACTATGAAAAACTTTGAAAAATCAGCAATGCAGATCATTTAAAATACGCATATATTGGCCGATCATATTGTGCATTTCCACCGCTACTAATGCTTTCTAGTGGACGACAATGTACAAAATGTAGAATTTGCATAAAGAACCACCCATTAACATCTTCAGTAACTTATGTGCCATTTTTTTTTGCCGCTCCCCAGGATGCCTTTAGTATGTATAGTCCACTCAGTTCTTGGTATGTAGTTTTCTTTGCTGCTTTTAAGAGTATTGTTAAAGAAGTCACTCAGGAGTGATCTGAATTGACAGAAAGGGGTGTGGTGTTTCACTCACTTTGAGGTGTGGACTGGCTGATGACTCTCAATCACATTCCAGTGTAAAGAATTTAACACATACTTGGAAAAAGTGAACCCTCATTTCTAAGCATACATAGACAGAGGTTGTGGCCTTCTTGTGAAGTTTCCTCCATTTTGACCTACTAACTGTTATGTAAGAATCACATTTTGCATGTTACAAGGAAGAGCAGTGTTGATCCTGTAACTGATTTGTTTGATTAATTGATGAAAATAGCATATTTTTGTAACTAAATGAAAGTTTAGCAATCCCACTCAAAATATCCTGTCCATCCGTTATGCCTTTTTCCAGTCGGAGCTGGTGGAGACATCAAGCATTCGAGAGGAAGTCGTGGACCTGAAAGAAATAAAGAATGGTCATTCTGAGATTAAGACCGAGGTTATCGATGTGGAACCGATCGCCAAGATGGACAACCGCTTCTTTGGCGAGCTTCTTGCCGAGGTTTACCGCAAGAACTGCGATATTCACACCTGCATCTCCGAGCATGTGGCCAAGATTCGTGGAAGGTGAGGTGCTGCTCTTTATTTATATTTAACGATCTAGAACACCCTTCATAATACATCACAAGCTAATTTGTAAAATTGCGTCAATAAATTACAATTTAAATGTAGTTGTGCTGTGCAAATCGCATTTTCCATTCTTAAATTTTTTTTTTTTTTTTGGAAAAATTTGAAGTTGAAGATTTACATGCAGATAACCCTTACCAGCCATTAACCCCGTCAATCTAAATCATTGAAGACTTGAGAAATTGAGAAAACCAATTACAGGCCATTATCTAAAAGGAAATCTCACCTGTTTACTTAATCTGCTGTCACCTTCACAAATGACTTATTAGAGTGTTCAAAAACCTGAAACCTCAACACCTTGTCCAAAACTGCAATGCTTAATCCATTGAGTAATGGCGAGTTAATAGGTTCTGTACTTTACATGTTGGAAATGATTGTGAGAACAGCAACACCTCTGGACGCCTCTGCTTTAAGGCTCTCTTTTTTTCTTTTTTTGACTCAATCATATTGTTCTTTGTCTCTGCAGGAAACACCTTCTGGACCCCACCATTGACTACAAGGTAGGGAGTGGCAAATTGTTCAGTTCCTGTGGATTTGGGTGAACGTTTTCAATGTTGCATAAAGGATTTCAAGTTTCAGTTGGTTAATTTAAACCTTAATGTTATCATTAGCGATGAAAATCAATCAATGACATTAATATCACTTTTGCATTTTTTGACATTTGCTAAAAAAAAAAATGTTGTTCATGGACACAGAAACTTCACTGCACCTGTACTATAGTGAAAATGTTTTTACATTTCATTTTCATATTTTTGTTGGGGCAAGTAAATGTATGGTCGTGATACCATAATAAAGAAAGAAGAATCATTTTAAATGTAATTCTTGAACAGAAAAGCATATTAAGTAGTATGCACTGCATAAACATTTTTTACCTATTATATAATTTTTTTATAAAGTTGTTAAACTTCATACACTGAAGTTGATGAACACATATATCTGTCTCTCTCTCTGTGTGTGTGTGTGTGTGTAGGTGGAAAAAGAAGAAATCGAGAGTGTCATTCCTGAAGGAGTGTCCGAACTGACTAAGCAGCAAATCCGCTACCTGCTGCAGGTGAGAGCTTACAGACACATTATGAATGTCAGCCCCACCCACCTCTCAGTACACCCCACCCTCAGACGCCTCTCCTGACAGCAGATCATTCGTTTATGAGCCTGTCCCAGGAACCCGTTTCTCCAGGCACAACCGAGTCTCACAGTTGTTCTGTTTATTTCACATAGGAATACAATAAAAATAGACACCCACAGATAGTTTTTTAAAAGTTGTTTAAAATTATAGATGTGTGACACATTCAACTTTGAGTTAGTTAGATTAGATTAGATTAAACGTTCTCTTCTTTCTCTCATGTAGACTCGTATGACGGCTGATAAGACCATGCGTCTGTTGATGGCCACATTCAGCAGTCTGCGAGAGGAGCTAGTGCATATGCAGGATGATCTGAGGGTGAGTACAATCATTCTACCACTAAACCAAACAACAGTGTCCTGTCCTGTAGAAACAGTCCTCATTTTCCACTGTATGGTGATGAAATATTAGGTTCTGCCCCGTGGGCGTGTGTTTGTTGTACAACCCAGCTTTCAGCTGACCTTGTCTTTTTCAAGGTGTGATGCATGTAGAAACCGATTCAAGGCTATGATGCAACAGCCCTTCAATATTACATCATCTTCATTTTGTTGCAAATAAAACTATTTTTATCAAAGTATTTATACAGAATGTTTTTTTATATATATATACATGGGAAATTACAAGACTTCATATGTCAACTATAATAATATACATGTTGTTTTTGCAAGATCATATTCAGATTATTGTGGAATGTCATAAGTATATCACAAAAATCAAACCTGGTGTGTTGGTACAGCAAGGGGTAATTCTTCCAAAGCTTTAATTTCCTGTTTGACTGAAGCCTCCGCTCAGTTAAATAAAAAACCTCATTGGGTCACTGCAGATACATGAACATCTTTTCATTCAGTAAGCCAACATGGTGTGAACAACAGCTACTGAAGACTACAGCTACTACATCAGTGTCTGTGCTGCCTTCCACTTAAAAGTATGGAAAGCGTTTCTCCCTTTTGAAAACCCCAAAGCCTATTTTTATTACACTAACCATGCAGTTACATGGTTTTTTGCATGTGGATTTATTGTGTGTGTTTTATGGTGCAGCGTCTGGAGAGTGAGAAGGAGGAGCTGGAGAGAGATCTGAGCTTCAAGGCAGATCAGGCTCTGCAATACGACCGACTACTGGAGACCGTTCGGGAGCACAACAGACAGCTGCAGGTAGGGGGCGCCACCACAAAACTTCCCTTCATCACCCTTCATCGCTTCTGCAAAATAAATCAATAACCCTCATATAATCATGACATTATATGATATCTCTCTCAGGCTTCTGTGAAGGAAAGTAATAATGCTCAGCGTATTCTAGAAAGTCAGCTACTGACCATGCAGAGCAAGGACCCCAGCAAAGACTTCCAAATTAAAGAATTGGAGGGCAGCAAAAGAGCTTTGGAGCAGGAGAACGAGCTGCTCAGGAAGAAGGTGGGCAAAATAAACTCCGTTTTTTTAACTGCATGTGTTCAGTAAGTGCGTAATCACAAATATTTACATTTAGAAACACATTTGCTGCATAATACATTTTTTTTTTTTTTACTTTTTATTATTTAAATACTACTTATTACAGAAACTTGTTGTGAACGTGTAAATATAATTAAGCCTATGTGTTGTTACATGAACAATTATAAAAAAACAACAACAGCATGTTATACACATGACAGCTCTCGGTTCATTTCCAGACAGATATGAATTAAATTGATGGTTCATTAAGTCACATCCATCACCGCTCTGTTGGCCTGTGTCACTAAACCTTTCATTAAAAGAACTGACATGTCTGAGTCAATCGTTCATAAAGCCGACTGCACTGGTCACACTGCATGTTTGTGTGCGGTGAAGTGTGCACTAAAGGCGACGCTGATGGTTCATGGACATTTAAACTCAACACAGTCAATTCACAATGTAAACTCACACTTTGTGATGTTATCATTAATTGTCATCAAATACAGGGATAATTAGAAGTCTTGTATCTTGTGTAAATTACAAGATCTTATTTTTGTCTTCCCTTGTTGTCTTCCTTTTAATGTTTTGTGTGGATTTCTGGGTATGTCTCCCACAGCTGGCCGGGCAGTGCAGTAGTTCGACTGTCCAAATCAAAACACAGGAGCTGTCCAGAGAGTATGAACAGATGCTGAGGGATCTACGAGAGGAGAAGGACAGAGAACTCAGTAACCTGCGGGTAAATAAGGAGAAAAAACAAACTAACACCTTTTGTCACTTTTAGCTAAAACCCACTTAACCATGGTAAAATTGG
This sequence comes from Carassius gibelio, assembly GCF_023724105.1. Classification (NCBI taxonomy): domain Eukaryota; kingdom Metazoa; phylum Chordata; class Actinopteri; order Cypriniformes; family Cyprinidae; genus Carassius; species Carassius gibelio. Next base: position 10,558,582 of record NC_068416.1, on the reverse strand, counting down.
TATAATGCACAGCCTCAAGTTGCTAATGACTTTTATAAAATGGCATCAAGACCAATATGATAACGACTCAAATGTAAACGGACTCAAATATAGTTCAGTAATATAGTGATGTTTCCAAATTGTTGGCTGTGTATGGTTGTCAAACTGTTTAGTGTTAAATACACTACCGTTCAAATCTTTGGGGTTGGAAAGATTTTTGGAATGTTTTTGAAGGAAGTTTCTTATGCTCAACAAGACTGCATTGATTAACATCACAAAAAAACTGTAATAATGTTAAATATTATTACAATTTAAAAGTACCATTTTCTATTTGAATGTATTTTGGAATCTATTTTATTCCTGGCAAATCTGAATTTTCAGCAGTCTTTACTCCAGTCTTTAGTGTCACGAGATCCTTAAGAAATCTGACCTTGGACCACAAAACCAGTCAGAAGGGTATTTTTTTATTTTATTTAAATTTATACATCGCGTGAAAGTAAGCTGAATAAACAAGCTTTCTATAGATGTATGGTTTATTAGGATTGGACAATATCAACTATTTTGAAAATTTGGAATCTGAGGGTGCAAAAAATAAAACAATATTGAGAAAATTGCCTTAAATCATCCAAATTAAGTTCTAAGCAATGCATTTTACTAATCAAAACTTAAGTTTTGATATATTTATGGTAGGAAATGTACAAAATATCTTCAGGGAACATGATCTTTATTTAATATTCACTTATTATCAATTGAATGCATCCTTTTTGAATAAAACGATTAATTTCTTAAAATAAAAAAAATAAAACAGAAACCAAATGGTGTGAATGGTAGTGTATTCAATACATAATGCATATTCTTATTTATTCTTTTCTAGAGTCAACTTGTAAAGATCCAGACCGAGCGCACCATTATACAGACCTCTGACAGCGGTTTGGAGATGCGTATCTCTGAGCTTCTGTCCAAACTAGAGCAGCGTGAAAGTGTCATCAAACACCAGGAAGAGGTACGTCAACACTATTATACAGACATAAGATGCACACAATCAGTCCTGCCATGTGATGTATCTGCGTGACATTTGCCCAATGTTTCCTTGAGTTATGGCCGTCAACAGTAACCGAAATTTGACAGCTTGAACGCCTGCTGGGAAAACTTAAAGCTCAATGTGTTGAGTCGTTGCCTTTTTTGAACCTTTAATTTCTGTCATGCCATGTAACATTTATTTTTTTTATTTTATTTTTTAATTTAATCCCTGTTTTAACCCTTAAATTATGGACCAATAGGATTACAGTTAATCGAGGTTTTTTATTATTACCATATTACATTTGTTATATACATTCTTTTTTGTTGTAGTTGTAAAAACAGATATTTAATAATATTATTTAATCAGACCATACTGACATGTTTAAGGAAAACATTATGAAGTCTGTTTCTGAACAAGTCAGCGAATAAGAATGGTTCTCATCATAAGGAGTGGCAATTGACATCATAGTTCACATTCTTTTGCTTTTTTTAGCCTCTGCATTATCTCAGCCTCATTACTTTTCAGGAATGTGAATTCATTGTACAATTTGAAAAGATGCCTCTCTTCTTTCCTATTAGAGTACTTAATTCTGACCTTTGACCTCGCGTTTTCAGGAAATCAGACGACTCAAACAGCAGAAGACCGACTCCAACTCCAGCAGTACAACGAGGACTGTCGTTACCAAGAGGTGTGTGTGTATCGCATATAAGAACCATGTACTAAACTGCAATTCAGTCCTAATCATCATTTTAAACTTTTTCCTATCATGAGCAGATACATGAACCAGTACCCTATTCTGGGTCTGCTGAGTGACGAGTACCAGTACACACCACCCATTAAAGAGGACAGGACTGTCATCATCGAGAGTACGGGGGTCAGCACGCGAGTCATCTAGACTGTAAGACTTTACATTATTTGGAAAGGGACACATTTCTGTAGGTGCAATGGCTTTTATGATGCTTTGAAATAAAAGCTTTAAGAAAAGGAGGGCATTTATATAAAAGTCCTAAAGGTACTGTAACCCAAAACTAAAAATCATTGACCTTGGGCTACAGTTTTCAGTTCTCAGTGGTACATGTATATTTCTTGAAAAAGAAACCAAATGGTATGAAGAAACTGTAGGGGCACTAGAAGTTTCACATGATTGCCATCATTTCACACCTTGTCCAAAGCATTTATCTCAAGCATGTGTTTGTCTGGGAACAGAACACTGAAGTACACTGTTCAGTAGTTAATAATAGATGGCTTTCTGGCGTAGAGGGCCCATGCTAAATTCTACTTGAGCATAATTGAACGAGGCTGTCATTCGGAGCCCTACTTGTGATGTCACTGAACTCGCCACAAACTACATTTTGCGAGTGACCTCATTATTTTATACACAGTTAACAATGAAAAAACAAACTGATGCAATATAGCAGAATGCATATTTAATCACATTGCTGCTTAAACGAAGAATTGCCTTGCCATAAGCACAGCAAAGCCCACTGAAACCAGAGGGGCTGTGATCTCGCACTAGTTTTAAACGTTAATATGTGCTGTAAGTTTCAGCAGTACTCCTCTACAGCCCACTGAATGTTTCCATTGACACCGGCAGTGCCAGAACGTCTTTTAGAAAACGTGTCGAGTTGACAAATTCCAGAATGGATGAACCGATTTTTCAAAGTCTCATTGCTGGGCGTACGTTCTGGGAATGAAGCCAGCGCGTCTGTTTCCACACATTTGCATCAGAATGAGGACAGACTGGGCTGCAATTCAAGGTTTACTACAAAGAAAGTTTGCCAGCAGCATTTTATCATTCATAGTACTATACAAAACAAATCACGAAATCTGACAAGCATTCTCGAGCTATAATAAACGCTAACGTGTAGAATAAGTCCCAGAATTAGATAAGATAGTTATCAATTGACCAGTGTATAAGGATTCCTCCCGTCCATAAAGAACTCTTTCTTTCTTTCTGACAGGAATGAACAGGAAGAAGATTTAGAGGCCTCCCCGTGTTCCCGTCCAAATCTCATTCCCTCCCTCTCTCTGCCTGCATGCTGCCCTCCTTCCAGTGGATTCTATTGGTGATGGTGGCGCTGACTTTTTAGTTTCCATGCTTTGGATTTGAATAATGCCATATGAAGTAAGAACTAGAATGGCGTTTAATTTATTATACATACTACTGATAGTTATTTTTATATTTTTGAGTCCTATGATGCGCCACAAACTTTAGCCTCCTGTCAACACTACAGTAAATGTAAATATATGGAGAGAAGTGATTTGAAAGTATCATATACGGTACCTTGGTAGGAATAAAAGTTGAGCATTGGCAGTAATGTAAAAGGGGATTCCTGGTTGGTTTTCTTATTCATTTGGGCATATTCATTAGGCTAATTCTATTCGGTTTCTATTCTATTTTTTGCTGAATAAAAGTATTCATTTAAAATAATAATAATAAAAAGAACTGATCCCAAACTTTTAAACAGTAGTGTATACATAAACCGGTATAGTGTATCTGAAAACAGGAAATAACATTGTTTACAAAACTGACACAGGGTGGCGCCAACACAGTAATAACACAGTCTTATTTATTGGTTTGGCTGATACTTTGGTAGACCTCTAATATGTAATGTAAGCTGGTGAGGGGTTTTACTGCTTTAAAGTGGTTGATAGCACATGGGGTAACAGTGATTTCTGTAGGCTATCTATACATTCTCACAACTAAACTGTACGGAAAAAAGAAATCTGCCAAATGGTCAACTTTGTCCTATATCTAAACACTGGTTAGAAGACATTTTTTAAACAAAATTAACAAACAGAAAAACTCTGCTCAGTAGACACTGGCAGCTATAGGGCTTTTATTTTTTATTTTTTTTGTCTGAAACCGCTGGGATGTTTTCGTCATGGTACATTGAATATTTCTACAATTTCTGCATGAATCAAGTGGTTTTTCCACTATATTATTCTTCATAAGACTCTGAGACTTGCTATGTTTGAGTGTGGAGTTTACCTTTATTTCTGTGCAATTGTTAGACTTGAGACTGCTGTGTGATGTCATCAAGCAGTAGATCGTAGCATTACAGGTAGCTTGGATGACTAGACATTTTTTAAATATCTTGATGTGACCAAAGAAAGTCTGCTCTTTGAACTCTACAACAATACTGTGTTCACGTGATATCCTGACTCAATGCATCTTATCTGTTTAAATGTTGGGGTGCCCCTTTAAATTCTTAAACTTTACAATCAGAATATTCCATCTGCAGCATTTATCTCTTTTGTGGATGTAACTTTACATCTTGTAACTGTTTGTGCTTGAAATAAAGAATTTTTTGAACTCTTGACATCTGAGGGTGTTTATTTAGAACTCCAAAATACTCTGCTTTGTTTCCTAATTATTTTTCTGGATTGGAATTTTATTTTGGTATTAGTATATATTAGTATTAGTTTTATTTTTATACTATTATAACTTTTAATATTTTGAATTTGATAAGATTTTTATATTTAGTTTTTAACTTTAATTTTACTTGTGTTAATTTGTTTATGTCTAAATAGTTTTAAATAAGCTTAAATAATATTTTATTTTATTTCAGTTAATTCAGTTTCAAGTAACAAAAGTTAACAAGAATATCCTTGGAATGAATTGCGTAAAAAAGTAAAGCTAGAGTCAAGAAATAACTAGTCTTGTCACCAGAGGGCGCTAAACAACAACGATTCCTTTCTATCACAGGACAGCGATTAAACTTCGCCTCCATCTGCACAATGAGGTCATTATATCCGAAAGGGCTTGACTACCATTTTGTTTCATTCGTAGCATAAAATGGAGTAAATGAAAGTATTTTCCTGTAAATGCCACTTACGATAATCCTGAAAGTTAATTTCAAAACGGAAATAACAGCAAAGTCCTTGCACACTTTTTTGTTATTATTTAGTTCTTTAGGCAATGTGCATATAGGCCTACTCTAGTTATCTGAATTCAAAAACGTAATTTGTTAAATATAAGTTCTATAAAACAAATGTAGGCTATATGAGTGCCCTGAAAGACAGTTTGTGAGCACCATACTCCACCAGTTACAAAGATGAGATCCAGTAACAGATAACGATGACATAATCAGAGATCAAATCAAATTGGATCTTCAGCTCAAATTTAGCAGAACCTCTTCAAAATTCAGCCCACACCCATCAGTGAGGTGCTAAACACCACCAGTGCCTTCTGTCCCACAACACCTACAAAGACTTTAAGAACAGACATCACCCCAGACTAATGACATTTCCCCCCTTCACTCGTTGGCTAACTTTCTCTCTCTCTCTCTCTCTCTCTCTCTCTCTCTCTCTCTCTCTCTCTCTCTCTCTCTCTCCTGATGATCCCACGGCCCTGCTGTGCTTTACAGTGCAGTAGGAGAGCAGGGGCAGTAATGCAAAGGCATTGATTATGGCTGATAATTCAGAGCTTTGATGTGGATAATGCAGCCCATCTCTTCCTGCACTGGCCGTGCACTCCCAGCCCCAGGGGCCACAGAGGATATTGGGTTTACAGACACTGCTCAGTCTCTCTCTCTATATCACTCAGTCCATCTTCTATGTGCTTTTGACTTTGGCAAGATGCAGTATTTTATTATAAAGCTTGGCATTATAATACTGTATTTTATTAACCATTAAGCTGATTATTTAAGAGGAAACATTGAGGTTGTTCTGTCTTTGTTGCTTTATGTTTGTGTGTGTGTGTGTGTATTCAGGTAGACCTTACATTATAAGGAAAATCGTTCCCTCAAAAATGTCAATGTCCAAAATCGAATAATTTCCGTAATATATATATATACTGTATATATATATATATATATATATATATATATATATATATATATATATATATACAGTATATATATATATATAAAGATGGAGAAAAGTTTTCTGTGATGGGTAGGGTTAGTGTAAGGGGTTATAAAAAACAGTTTGTACAGTATAACAACCATTACATCGATGGAATATCCTGATAATACATGGTAATCAGTGTGTGTGTTTGTGTGTGTATGTGTGTGAATACCTGTGCTGTATCCTCTGAGGATGCTTCTGTGTGTGTCAGGATGTGTTTCTCTTGTGTAAATCATGTGTTCCATGATCTTTTTCCTCTGTTTCACCAGTGTGTCTCCACTGTATTTATTTAGTTGTGTCTGTTTGTGTCTGGAATCCTTTGCATGCTTGCTTTTTTTCATGGGCTGTTTTTCCCATTTCCCGGAGACACTGATTCATGCGGATAGACGCAGACTCGTTTAACAAAAGAAAGGAACAATTTTTTTTTAGCTGTAGTTGACTTGGACACGGTGAATGCTCAAGTGGCGCTGTTTTTGCATAAAGAGACATCATGCAAAATGTTAATTTTGTATTTTTGATGTAAATAACACATCATTGTGCCTCTTGCCTGTCCTTTTGTCCCTGTGAATTTAAACATACACTTTTCACACTCTCATAAGTTTTTTTTTGTCTGCTAACGTCCAACACACAACACGGTTTAGCAAAGCTTATCACATCAAACAAAAGGTGCTTCAGCTAAGTACTGAGTTAAGGGTATGAATACTTATAATGCAATGTACTTACAGTTTTTCTCAGTTGCTTTGGTGCATTTCTCGAATCATCTTTAATATTTGCAACGAAGTAGGTGCATTTCTTAAAACAGTTTGTACAAACAGCACTACACATAATGGATTACCTGCAAAAGCCTTTTAAACTAATCTCTCAAACGTAAGCATTTATGTCAATGAAAATATCAGTGCCATCAGAATGAAAAGTCCTTGTGTCATTGTTCACAGACAAGACAGTTAAAATGCTTAGTCATTGTGTCAATATAACTGCACTCTGTTAGTATTACCTGATGTAAACTATGGCAACAGTTTGGATAATAACTGGATAATTACTGACTTTTTTTTTTTGGGCGGGGGGTGAACTGAGGGCATCTTCAAACTGAGACTGAATTTGAGACTGAAGCAAAAGTTTTGTGGATGCTATTAGGCCCTGTCCACTCTACACTCAGCAGTGCGAGAGACTGAATCAGACAGAAGTGCTTCCGCCCCAGGTTCATATTTCCTCACTTCTTGCTGCACTTCAATAATTAATATTCATAATCGCATATCATGTCAGCAGAACACCCTCAGCTTCCTCTGCGGAATGACTGATCCCATCACCAACATCATTTTCCATTGTCACATCAGCATATATTAATAGCTTTATTCTACACGGTATGCAGCTGGAGTTGGCAACCACTGGCCAGCCTCCTGTCATGGGTGGACACTTAATGCAATTATGAGTGAAAGAGTTGAGGGAGCAAACTTTTTGCAGTATTCTATTTGTTTTTGGCTGGTCCTATTGCTATAATTGAATTAACCACTCTGGATTTGGTCCAATATGTATGTGCTTTTTTATACCAAATGTCAACAAGGAAAAAATGTTGCAATATTAATTACATTAAACTGCATTGTTTATTTATTAAAACTATATCACATGAAAGTCTCATAAACTTTTGTTTTATTTATTTTTACATATATAATAACTTAATAAATATACAAAAATGTTCTTAATGTCTGTTACTACTAACTGTATCTTGGCTAAAACAGACTTCTCTTAAAAGGTTGAGTTGTTCAGTTTGACCTGGTAGATTTTCCCAACAAGTAGCCCGTCAGAAACAATCAGTGATGAGTTTTTTCTTCTTAGTGGGCATACTACTGGCGGGCGGCAGATCCTTTTCCTATTTGGTGCCTAAACTCTGGAATAACCTACCTAACATTGTTCGGGAGGCAGACACACTCTTGCAGGTTAAATCTAGATTAAACACCCATCTCTTTAATATCCAAATCTGTTAAAGGATTTTTAGGCTGGATTAATTAGGTAAACCAGAACTGGAAACACTTCCCATAACACCCTATGTACTTGCTACATCATTAAAAGAATGGCATCTACGCTAATATTAGTCTGTTTCTCTCTTATTTCGAGGTCACCGTAGCCACCAGATCCAGTCTGTGTCCAGATCAGAAGGTCACTGCAGTCACCCGGATCCAGTACGTATCCAGACCAGATGGTGGATCAGCACCTAGAAAGGACCTCTACTGCCCAGAAAGACAGCGGAGACCAGGACAACTAGAGCCCCAGATACAGATCCCCTGTAAAGACCTTGTCTCAGAGGACCACCAGGACAAGACCACAGGAAACAGATGATTCTTCTGCACAATCTGACTTTGCTGCAGCCTGGAATTAAACTACTGGTTTCGTCTGGTCAGAGGAGAACTGGCCCCCCAACTGAGCCTGGTTTCTCCCAAGGTTTTTTTCTCCATTCTGTCACCGATGGAGTTTCGGTTCCTTGCCGCTGTCACCTCTGGCTTGCTTAGTTGGGGTCACTTCATCTACAGTGATATCATTGACTTGATTGCAAATAAATGCACAGACACTATTTAACTGAACAAAGATGACATCACTGAACTCAATGATGAACTGCCTTTAACTATCATTTTGCATTATTGACACACTGTTTTCCTAATGAATGTTGTTCAGTTGCTTTGATGTAATGTATTTTGTTTAAAGCGCTATATAAATAAAGGTGACATTGACATTGACATTACTGTTGTGTTTAGCACCCTAATGATAACAATAATAAACTACAGGAAATAAAAGTGCACTTTTTTACACACACAAAATAAGTCATTTTGAATAATGTTCATGCTTTAAGGTCCTTGTCACCTTTTGTGTTTATTGTATGGAAAAGAGCAGCTTGGACATTCCGCCTAATATCATCTGTTGTGTTCTATGGAGGAAAGAGAGCGAAAACCCATTTGTAACAGCATGTGATTGACTGATTCCTTCTTCATTATGATTAACCAAAATTGATCCTTAAATGCCAAGATCTTTTAACATATATATATATATATATATATATATATATATATATATATATATATATATATATATATATATATATATATATATATATATATATATATACAGATCTTTGTATCTGTACCAGACGAAACCAGTAGTTCAATTCCAGGCTGCAGCAAAGTCAGATTGTGCAGAAGAATCATCTGTTTCCTGTGGTCTTGTCCCGGTGGCCGTCTGAGACAAGGTCTTTACAGGGGATCTGTATATATATATATATATATATATATATATATATATATATATATATATATATATATCCTTTTTTTTTCTTCAGACAAAACTTGCACAAGTGCATGTGATCCACTTTTCTCTTCCTACTAACATCAATGAACACAGAATATAAGTTGAAAGATACAGAACAATTCACTGAATTGTAGCTATCATGTCTAATGTAATGGCTCAGTCTGTATTTAAACCACAGAAAGACAATAACATAACTTGTCATGCAACATTATAATTTACCTCTATGTCCATAACTAATTAGTCAACTAGTTTAGTCAACTGAATCTCATATTGTTGTTAACTTTGATCTTACGTATCCTTTATGGCAAAACTGTGCTTAACTCTATTGAACTTCAACTGTAGTTGCATATAATATAATATAATATAATATAATATAATATAATATAATATAATATAATATAATATAATATAATATAATATAATATAATATAATATAATATAATAACCATTACAAAGGGAAGTAATCCTTTGTAATGTTTTACTTTAAAGTATACATTTTTAAATGATTGTTTAAAATAATCTTTTGTTAAGCTTTAAAAAAAGTACACTTAATGTGATGGGTTGACTACGTAATAATAAACATGTAAAGAACACAGAAATATTATATTTAAAATGTACTAAATTGCGACTTCATCTTCACAAATGTGTATTAACAATTATATACAATTCATGTAATTCAAGTTTCAATAGAAATTACATTAAAGTATATTTTAGTTTACCATAAATCATCAGCACATTTGGCATTGTGCTTTAATCATATTTCAAAGGCAATAGACATTTGAATTACATAATAATTATGAAATTACATAGAAAACACATATGTCTTACCTAAGAGGGTAAAAGATTTGAAGTTTAATTACATTTAATATTAATTTAAAATATAATACTTTATCAGTTACACTTTATTTTAAGGTGTTTAATTATACATTTAAGTACTGAGTAATATTAATTAGCTACATGTACTTACCATGTGGTTAGGGTTAGGATTAGAGTTTGGCTTAGGGTTACTTGCATGTAATTATGGATAGTTAATTGTTATTATAATAGTAAGTTCATGTAATGTGCAACAAGGACACCTTAAAATAGTGTTGCCACTTTTTCATATATTTGTAAGTAACATGCAATTTTCTGTGTTTGAAAAGATTACATTCATTTCACACTTAAGTACATTCTTTAATAAGAATAAGTGCTCTGTTTAAAAGTATGCAAATGTGCGCTTCTTTTTCATAAGGAATTATGATAGCACCAACTGTACAATTTACAGCCAGCTGAGAGTTTTCTTTGGCGCTGGATATATATCCAAATTAATCAAACTGACTTAAGAACTTTGACTTAATCAAATCATGACATTTTTTTTCTTCTTGTAAACAATGACCGAATTTTCATGTTTGCTTGAACTACTCCTTTAAAGTCTCAGTGTATCTACTTCATATGACCCGTCGACCCCCTTGCTCCTATAACTAGGGCTCCTGTCAAGGGTCACTGGAGTCCCCCTTCACCCTCGGCCCTCACATACACAAACTCTCCTGACACCGAGACCTCTTTGAGACGAGCAAGTACCTCCGTCTTTTTCCATTGGCTGCCACTTTCCCTCAGCCACTTGACCTTTCTTCCTCTATGCTGTTGGAGTTTCTTAAAAAATGTGCTTGTCCGTCAAGTCGAGGTTTTGATGGGGGCGTGGCCTGGCTAGACATTTCCTTTCCATCTTCTGTTACCTCTCTATCTCCGATCATAAGCCTCCTGACCTCTCCGGGGGAAAGGTGAGCGACTGCTTTCATTCGTGTTATCTTTCCACATGCTCTCTCAGTCTCCTTTCGGTCTATATATCTAGGTTTTGTAGATTTTGACAGTTTCAGCAGTGTCTCGGACCCCAAACAGAGTTTATTTATGAGGACATGCTCAAAGTGTTTGCTCTCATCCTCATTCATCACGTCTTGTCTGTCATTTTATCTTCCCATTTCTTCCTCTGTTTTCTCTTTATCTGTTTATGACAAAGCGAACAGACACTTACGGCAGGTCTGCACTGTCTTAAAGATGTTCTTAAAAGGGCATTCTGGAAACTCTCCTTCTTCTTCCCTCCCTCTATCAGAGCTCAATCATACTTAATGCTGTCTTTCCCCTCACTCCATCCATCTCTGTCATCCTCCCTCTCTCTTTCTCCTTCTCTGAGCCTTTGCTGATGCACTCCTGGCCATTAATAAAAATTTTATACATAGTCAGGAAGTGCATTTGCAGCGGGAGCGGCTGGAGGCTCTCAGGACTCAGGAAATGAGCCTCTGGCTGTCGGCCAGCTCGGCTATTCCGAGGGGCCGGCGGCTCGGCCAATCAGAGAGCTCGCTTCACTTAATGGAATATGGATACTTCACCCCCAAACTATTAGCGACAATTACGTGGTGCGAAGGGGGGGACAGGGTATGTGTGTTTGTGTGTTGCGAGAGGAGTTTGGGGTGTTTTGATGGGTTGTGGATGTGTGTGTGTTCACATCTTCACCCATGTCCATGTAATGCGGTGATGATTTGTAAGTATCTCCATGTGTGTATGGGACCAGGCTCCGAGAGGGGCAGCAGGGGAAGATGGAGAAAACGGATGGGGGTGGGCATTAATTCTGATCAGATACAGATGGTGGTGTTTACGTAGCTCAGTGGTACAGAGTAGGAGGATGAGAGGGCTTGACTAGTTGTTTGGAAGAATAAGCTTCGCTTGAGTGCGTGGAGTTAAGGCTGCTTTAAAAATGATACGTCAAGGAATCTGTAAGAATGGCTCACTCGGCTTTCTGGGGTTTAGTTTAAAGGGGCAGTTCATGCAAACATTGTTTACTCACCCTCGTGTCATTCTAAAACTGTGTGACTCTTTTTCTGTGGAATAAAAAAGGACACATTTAAATTTCTGTACCGGTCACTGTTCAATGAATAAGGGTTTCAAAATTCAAAAAGGATGCAGAGATACTGTAAATGTAAATGATTCATATGACTCGTGCACTTTTCAATTTTAGGCTGATAACTGAGTGAGTTGAACTTGACAACCAACTCTGTCTGATTCATGAACAAATCAGTTCTGATTTCACAGTTCTGTGAATCAGATCAATCGGTTCATTGAAAAGATTTTAAAAAGTATTAATTCACAAATCACGCACCACACCTACTATGAACTCTCAAAACAATGCCAGTGACAGCTAGACTGGATTATTTTCAGTAAATAGCAGCTTAAATTTCTGTCTGTTCTTTTTTAATGGGCCTTTTTTATTTTAAAGCAAGTCTTCTGGTGTCAGTCACTTCCAGTTATTGTAGCTGTATAAAACAGTCCATGCTGCTTGATACTGCAAAAAATTGCTATCGTATAATTTAAATTTACCGTTGTAATCTGAAACACATTGGTCCATAGCACAAATAGTTTTTACCATTTACAGTGCTTTGTTATTCTTCTAGTTATTTACATGTGACAGCTTATAATGAATCAGTCTGGCATATTCACAAGAAATAGTTTATTCAGTATTGAAAAATAATGTAGATAGTGTTATATACAGTACATGTTTATGACATTTTGATATTGAGAGGGAAATTTGTATAACACCACTCAAATGTTCACGCAAAGAAAGAAGGCGTAACTTTTATTCTCTCTGTTGCCACTGCTGCCGTGTTGTGGAGTCGCTGTGTGTTTCGTTGTGAAAGCAAAAATACTTGTTTGGCCTTCCAAAAGAGGACACTACTAGAAATCAGTGGTTAAGTTGTATTTCAACACTGTTCCAGAACAGTCCAACCCAAATATTCAGACATGTGATTTATGGAGGATGAAGACTGCTTTCTGAACCAGTAGCCTGAAACGCATCTGTGGCCCAATGGCTGTTTCTAATATAAAGTGGGGCAGTTCAAAAGTTGCAATGACATTCTGGCGCTTCTGACTCACAGCTTGTAAGTGTGTTATTTATATTTAAATAATTTGCCAATTTAAACGTGAGTTTTAAACAGTGAAGAGTAGGCTTGTTTGTTGTTTCTCAGATCACAAATGCAGACATGGTTTTATGTTTACGCAGCACGATACACAACATAATGCAACGCAATGCGTAAAAAGACAGTATAAGTTATTAAAATCATTAATTATGTCCCAATTGGATGCAACAAATGCCTCTTTATTATGGGTTTTATTGGTTTTGTCTCGTCTAGTGATATCCGGATCTCGAACTAATATTTATATTTTAACCGGATCTTCTTAGTGAACCGGTTGAACCAGTTCACCAAATCAAACGGAATCGTTCGAAACAGTTCGTGTCTCAAGTATGCACTAATCCACAACTTACTTAAATTATATGGTTTAGAAAAATGAGTTACACTCCCTCTGAAGCGAAATAAACCAATATCCTGGGTTATTCAGTTACTAATGACTGAACTGCTAAAAGAGAACTTAACTTTAAAAAGAACTTTAACTTAACTTTTCACCATGGCACCTCAACCAAAACTCCCTCAAAACAGCCAGAAACCTTGGAGTCATGATTGATGATTAGCTAACTTTCTCAGACCACATTGCTAAAAAGCAGACCAGGTCCTTTCTTTCGGAACATGCTGCACAACTGCTTTTTCAAGATCTTGTTCTGTCCAAGCTGGGCTATTGCAATGCTCTCTTGGCAGGTCTTCCAACCAGTCCTATCAAACTTTTACAATTACTCCAGAACACGGCCGAAAAACCGAAAAGAATACACGTCACACCTCTTTTTACAATTTGCACTGGCTACCAATAGCTGCTTGCATAAAATTCAAGGCATTGATGTTTGCCTACAAAACCACCACTGGCTCTGCACCCCATTTTCCTAAATTCATTACTCATCACTTGTACCTGTATATCTTTGCTATTTTGTTGTTTTTGATTCTTTCCATTGCCCTCATTTGTAAGTTGCTTCGGATTAAAGCGTCTGCTAAATGTAGTTTCATAACAAGGTTCGGGAGGAGCACGTCAGATACTTAGCCTAATTAGCACAGGTGGAGCCACTTAAGATAATCAACCTTAGGGTATAAATACAGCTGAATTAGCCTACCTGTCTCCATTGACGGTTTATCAGCATCCCCCCTCCACCCCATCTCCTCCACTAGAGTTTATTTTACACTTTTACATATGGGGGGGGGGGGGGGGGGGTACTCTAGGTTCGGGCCATTCCCGAGCTCGGAGCCCTTCCCCGGACAGCACACCAAATATGCATTATAATACTTCAGCTAATTATATGTAAGTGTGAACTCGTGAAATGACTAAATGTAAATGTAAAGAGAACTGATTTTGGGATGTGCACGTGCAGACCACTTGGACTGAGTCTCATGATGCTGGCCTGGGAGACGGCATAGTATGTTAAGGGGCATAACATTTCCGTCACACGCTTGAGACATTCAGCAAATGAAAACACACAGGATAGCTGGCCAATCAGAGCACACTTCACTTTTCAGAACAATAAGCTTTGTAAAAATTTATGTGTTTCAGAAGGCGGGGTATAGGGGGGAAACAATAATGTGCATTATATGGAAAATAATGTTTTTTCTTTTACCTTAATCCACATAAACACATTGCATTACACCAAATACACCAAATAATGTTCTTTTTAGCAACATCATATGACAAATAATCAAGACCAGCCCAGCTGATAAGAAGTAATGCAACAGTAACGTAATGCATTACTTTCCATAAAGAGTAACTGCAGTAACGAAATATTGTAATGCATTATTTTTTAAAGTAACTTTCCGCAACACTGACTTTTTTGTCCCTTTGAAACATTTTCATCACATGGAAAAATTCACCATTTGTGTCCCACAGTCCCACAGGTATGGAACAGGGTGATGCTGAGTTAATGGTGACAGAATACTCATTTATTTTTTGTGAACTATCCCTTTAACCGATCTGGATGAGCCAGGGCCCTAAGTGAGGGCTGTTTTGTAACTCAATATTACAGCTTCATCTGCAGTGGTGCTTTGACATGGGAAGTGATCTTTGCACTAACACTGTCATAACATAACAAATGCACATTCACACAAGCACTCTCAGTTTCTCTATTTATCAAATCCCAACATCAGAAGTCCGTTGAGATTTCTTTTGTTTTTCTAGACTGTTTGGTCTCTTTTTCTGCTTTTTATGTCCTAATTCTACCTCTCTTTTTCATGTTTGTGTTTCACATAGGCAAACGTGCAAATTGCTCTGGTTCACGCACACACAGAATACATAGTGCCGGCAGAAATGAATGACTTTGTCAGCTGTGTGCCGGTCATTAACCAGGCCATTTAACATTGATCCTTCTATGGCCCAGTACTGCCTCTCTCTCATTCTCTCTCTCTCTCCCTGGCAGTATGATCGCCATGGGCTGAGGCAGTGGCAGGCCTTGGGGGAATTGCAAACAAGTCAATGTTCCCATCACACTCACACACTGATAAAAAGTGAGATGGATACATGCTATTGCATCATACAGATGGAAGAGAATAAAAAAGGAAAAGTGATTTTACGTCATTGCTGTAAATGTATTATTTCTGGGAAATTGTACTTCACTCCAACGTCATTGAAACAGATCTTTATCAAGATCTTATCCTTTCAGACTAATGTACATTATAATTTATTTTTATTTTTAACAACAACAACTGTACTATAAAATCAGATAATAATTGATAAGATTAACAATTTTAGGTAATAGGTTTGAGGGCGTTGATTTCAATTATTTATTCAATTTTAGAATCCTGAAAAACAATGTATTTATATTTAAATTATGTTCAATTTGATTTTTCTTTTCTTTTTTAAAATAAAATTGTAACATTTATACATTATATGTTAGAAAACAATTAGGAGAACTTTAATGAAAAAAAAAAATGTTTTATATATATATCCTAGCACACTGAGAGAACACAAATTAAACAAATTTCATTGTGTTTATGTAGATAAGCAGAGATTTTGTTTTTGGGCTGAAGCTGTTCTGTCATGTGTTTCGAGTGTGTTCAGTAGAGAAACCTGATTCACTCTCTTCTCTCTGCTCTGTTTGGCCATCCTAGCTATTTCCCTCGACAGGAAGCCAGGAAGCACCCCTCTTCCTGCCCCATTACGCACACAGACATACACACTCGCATTAACACACACACACATATACACTCACATACACACAAAATGTGTCCTGTTACCTTGGAGATACCTTCCATGTGCTATCAATAGCCTGTCATGAACACATATGAATATCATGTATATTTTATGCTCCAGCCAGTGCATTCACATTATCATTTTGTTTATTTCATTGCAGAGAAATATGGTAAAGATTTATACACTACAGACCATAAATAATCTTTACTTTCATCTAAATGTACATTTGTTTGTACTTGATCATTTCACTTCCATTATGATAAGGCAGTTTGTTGTCTGTTGGCACTGACTGAAGTGAAGTGGAAAGGAACATGGGCTGGGTTCCAATCCGTCATGCACTCGATTGAGACACTGAATTATTCACTGTTCTAGGATGTAACCTGCTCTAGGACAGCTGCTAGCTGCCACAACCATATCAGAATGGGTCAGTGAGTTCCCAAATGTTAAGTCTACATCCACATGAAGCTCTTAGAGTAAAAATTGGCACATGATGTTCATATACCTCCATGTTCTGTTCATGTTCGTTAACCGTGAAGTTCAAGGTCTTTTGTTGTTCTTTATTTCTTTTAAAAGTTAGCTGCACTTATTTCCCCTCAACAGTCACCCTATGGACACTTTTAGAGACTTAAGACACATTTTTAATGCATTAGAAATATTTGACATCTTTTCTCAGTGCTAACTTCACTTTTCTGAGCCTGTTTTTCAATGACTTTTATTCAGTTGGTGTCAAAGTGGTTTTTAGTGAATGTATGAAATCAGTTCACACAGGTGTCATAGACATTGCATTATTATATTACATGCTTCATTCTGAATAGGGTGCATATTCATTTACAATGTGATATGTTGCTTCTAATGGACAGAATACATACTTTTAATTGTAGCATAAGTGTCCATATACTTATTGGTGCAACTACTGTATGCCAGGGTAAGATCAGCAAGAACGGAGTTGTTTAGATGTTTTCAGAACGCTTCCTTTTTTACGGTTCCAAGAACCGATGTATGTTTATCCGTGAAGTTCTTGTCAGTTATTGTGTTTCTCATCTTTCTCCCTCATTGTTTTCATCACCTATCATATTGTTGACTCATATCTTCCTGCTTTTTGTCCATCTCTCAGTCTTCATCTCTCTCTCTCTCTCTCTCTCTCTCTCTCTTTATCTCCTGTTCTCTTCCTCCCTTCTGTCCATCTTGTTAGGCTTAGCTCAGGGAATCATATAGAACAGTTCCTGAGGGGGAGAAAATTAGAGATTGGGTTTCAGCACGATGATGCCACTTAGCCATTAACTATCTCCAGCAAAACCATGTACCCCCCACCCCAACCCCCTCAGCCGGCCTCCTTACTTCTACCATTCATATCCAACCACCCCTCCTCCTTCTACCCGTCCCATCTCCCTCCCTCTCTCCCTCACTGTTTCCCACCCTCCATCTCTATCTCGCTCTCTCTCTCTCACACATACAGACACACACACACACACACATATACACACACGCTCTGGGAGTGAGTGGATGATCGCACGAGCAGGAAGCGCTGACCGTACACAGATAGAGAGAGAGAAAAAGAGAGACAGAGAGTCCGAGAGTGACAATCCAGCATTCACATTTTCAGCTCATTCTGAAAGAAGACAAACTACATAGCCACTGCTGAACTCTTTCCACACTGTTATGTGGGAGTTCTTCTGAAAAGCAAAGCTCCTTTTCGTTACTTTGCCCTGGGGACATTTTTGTTTTCTTATTCAAATTAATTGGGATATTCCATGTGACACGTTGCCCTCTTTTCCACAAGAACCGTGTTTTTTTTTCTGAGTGCTCTTTGAACGTGCAGTGCTCTAGCTGTTCCCTGATAAAGGCTGTTGCTGTTCTTCAGAGGGAATGACTGAGCGCTGAGGAACCAGGATTGCTTGCACGTGTGGGACAGTTGTGAAGAAGCATTGGGAGGCAGAAGAGAGAAAACTGCTCAAGAAAACATAAAGGAAAGGAAGAAAACAAGAAACAAACAAACATAAAATACTGTTTTGCAGCAAAATGGATCCCCCTCCTTTTAGGGGTAAGCACTTGTTTATTTAAATCTCTTTTAGTCTTAGTCTTAATCGGTTTTAGTTTATTTTTTTTACTTTTTTTATAGCTCAAATGGTTTTCTCTTGAGATTCTCTAGATCTAGTTCTAGATGTTCTCTGAATGAAATATTATCTAGTTGACATATAATGGGAGTAGAATATCATCCAAGTGAGAGATGATCTCTGTGTGTCGCATAGTGCCCTAAACACCAGTCCTATTCTGACCCAGCCAATGCACAGGGCTTCAGGCATAAAGACATGGAATTGATTGTCCTCAAGGTCGGAGATGTCAATACTACCCAGTTTGTGCTGGCAGAGGCTGATGAAGAGGTTGGAAGTTGAGTGGGAAAGGACATGGGACAGCACTGCACACAGAGGTCTACTGCGAAGTTTCTGTGCGTTTGGAACTGGTTTTGTGATAAAGTTCTCAAAGTAGAAGAAGTGGTAGGCTGGCAAAAAGAATGTGAATTTTGTGAATGGCATAGGTTTACAACAACAGTGGTCCTAATGTATTAAAATGTCTCAAATCTCCTCAATTTGTCAGTTAATTTAGTTTAAATTGTTATAATAGTTTAATTGATTATTATTCATCTGTAACGCGTTTTACATTTACACCACAGTTTGTTGGTCGTTTTCGTGTTTCTCTCACTGAGTCTATCTTTATGTTATATATTCCTACTTTCTCTAAGTGACCCTCCCCCCTTCCTCTTTTCAGTCTCTCTGTTTCTCTCTCACCCAAACTTGCTGGTCTGCAGTGTCTATTTCAGTCCTTCCTGGGGGTCGGATTCGGCACATCCGGAATCTCATACAGTTTATTGTCATTCAATCCTACTGTGTTCCCAGAGGGGCCAGTGGGGCAGATCCCAGGGTCCTGCTGCCTGACAACTCAAGTCCAGCTGCAGTTAAGCCTGGCCTGTAGGAGCGTATATATGCCCTCTGAGAAGCCCTCGGCCCTTACCCCCTGCGACTACCAGCTAATCAACCCTCAGTCAGCAATGGCCAATGCACCACTCTATTTGAGTCAGAGAGAGAGCAGAAATGGAAAATGGATATCTCTAATGACAGTTAGCCTGCAGGAAGTCAGACTGTCCTGATGGCTGGCTGCAGAACTGCTGGATGCTTATCAGCAGCAGCAGGGGTCAATGAAAGGAGACTGGAGGCTTTAAAATAGCACCACAGCATGATGTCATTGGCCAACATCCCATCAGCCCCCAAACAAATGGATGGCATCAGCACCTCATTCACCTGATGGCCACACCCACCGATAGATAAACGGGTTGAAACATTTTCAATCGCATCCAGTGTTGTCCAACGACCCTTTATGGGATAAATGTTTTGCCTTTTCTCATTTCCCTGTTCTCTCCTCCCTGTTTAGAGGTTTAAAGTTTCTCCCAGTCAGTGGTGTGAGGTGACTGTTATGAATAATATGCTCTTCTCATCCTCTTCCTGCCCTGGATTGGATTACCCTGGCCAAGGATGTGAGCAAGGTAACGGGCGCAAGGAGCCCCAGGGCAGAGCCGCGAGGTACAGCTCACTCAGCACTGATACTCCCAAAGCGCAGGGGCCTGTCTTCAGGTTACCCCTCATGGCAGGCAGGACTGAGTAAACACGGCCCTCTCTCCCCTCTTTTTCTCTCTCTGGCACTCCAGATGCAGCTGTCTCTCGCTTGCTATGAGTTGTATGCATGGTTCTGGGACTTAAAGTGTCTTAACCTGGGACAGGTGTTGTCTTGAAATATGTTGTCTTCTTGTACACTCAAAGTGTCCCTTTAACTTTTTGGTTCATTTGTATTCATTTATTTTAGATCAGATGTCTCTTGCATGTCTATTCTCTCTACTATAGTGGTTTAAATGCGATATAAAGTTGGATCAGGGCTCTTGTGACCCGAAAGCAAAAACAGAAATACAGACGGCCATTAGTGGTGAATGGTTATTGGATTTGCTTTACTTCATCCAATGTAGGATACAGTATGCTATCAAGTTTGGAGAGTCAGATACAGCATATCCTTTTAAATGATAAAACCATCCAGCGAAAAATAGAGGATGGAGTCTTCAGATGTGGGACCGGAAAAAAACTATGCTTTGGATGAATGCAGGATTGCAGAAACAGATCCCGGACTCTGCCTTCAGGATAGCTGTTCTAAATGGATCCATTTCATAGTGAATACTGAAGTAATGTAGTTTAACCTTCCTCTTTCCTTCAATCCCTATCATCACCCCATTAAAATAAATTGTACTCTAAATCAGGTTCAGCTAGGTGCTTGCTCATTTAATGCGTTTAAGAGGTGATGGTAAGAGCTTACGAATGAGAAGACTACATCTGAACAACACAATCAATATCCTAGTGGACACTGTCACAATGCAAGCAGATTTGAATCAACATGTCCAAAGTCTGAATTTTCCCTAAACAACAGCCAGTAGCACTTTGGAAGTCACTTAAGTAGCAGTTATTTGTTTAAGAGAAAAGAATTGTGCAAGCTCCACTGTAGAGACGTGATAGACCAGTCCGCATCTCCAGTACTGCCTCGCCCTGGTGTGCGGTCTGGGGCACGTGGAGCTAAAGAGTGCTCTGGGACTCGATAGGGAGTGGTAGAGTGCTCTTTGTTGGGGGGTTTGAGTGGCAGGGTGATCTGCTGGGCTTCCTGATGTCAGCACCTTGCCTGCTATGCAGCTGGAGTGTGACTTATCGATCCTCTGGCACCCTTGCTGCTGCTTTTGGGTGGGGTGGAAGATTATGTTGGGGGCTGTTGTATTGCAGCTTCTGCTCTGGTCTTCTTCTTCGCAGCTTATTTACAAATGTGCCATGTTCATTAAGAAAGTGAGCATGGAGGTAGTATGGGAATGCTAGTGGGAGGCAGTTTTTGGTTAATGCATGGTGGATTTCCAAATGGTCTGGCTCAGGGGAAGCAACTTGCATAATAAAAGGTATTTTATTAATGATAACTTGTGAGGAACTTTGTGGAAGGAGCAGGCAGTTCACAAGAAAGTGGCAGTTTAGAAATTTCTTTGTACTGTTTCTCAGAGCCCAGGAAATGCAGCATTTTGAGGTGTAATTTGGGTCTGTTTTTGCACAAGAGCACTGCAAGTCAGTGGAAAGTTCCAAATAAACTCCAGTGTAGCCGCGAGTGATAAATGCTCCCAAGTGCTGACACACTTGAGGAAAACCACATGGAGAGGACATGTGCAAATGCTCAAACAAATATGCAACCAAAAGTGCCTGACATGACACAGATGAGCTAACCCAAAACTTCCTCTCTGGCTTGCCTGCAGATGCGAGACTAAAAATCCAATGTTGTTTTCGAAGTCAGGCCCCAAATAATGAGCTCATGGAAATGAACAGCAGACCCCTTTCAACAATTAGATGGACTGATAGGACCTGACTACAGCTCTCTGCTGGGTTTGATGTAATTATTCTCCAGGACTTCTCTTTCCTCCTCTGTGTAATTTGCAAATGCATTTTGTGCTTCCGACCTGGGCCTCCTTATCTTGAGTTTCTGGCTGGGCACAGGGGGTGGGGGAGGATGCTATCTTACCTTTTTTTTTGCGAGAGCATTCAGGCTCTTGCCAGGAATTCAGCTGACTGTGCCCCGGATGCTTGGGGGACTGGGAGCAGACACTGCTTCTTCTAATCACTGCTGTTGTTTATGGATTTCCGTTGCTTGTTATGTCAGAGGCAGCTCTCTTTTCTTGTCCAATCTCTTCATAGGTTTTTATCACACATTGACTTTTGAAACTGTCTGAGAGTCTGACAAACATCAAAAAGTGGTCTTCTCCACATCTCGATGGAAGAAAGCAAAACCCGCCATTATCTAATCCAGTGCAATCCAAGGTCTTGTTCGGCTAAGACATCCAATAATGCAAGCAGCATGTTTCTCAATTCCAGGATGTTGTTTTTTTTTATGCACATTCCAATAGCCATGTTGTTCCTGTTTATGGAGGATAAGGCTTAACAAAAGAAGGGCTGCAGGGAGGGGCTACAGCAAATTCCTCCAAGCTGCTGAGGAAGAGATACCTCAGGACACTGACACTAAGTCTTTTGGGTTCCCCAGTTTCTCACAATTCATTGCCGTCAAATTCTTTTCTCTGGTTCCGTTCCCTTGTGTCAACAGCTGTGTTCTCCAGATGCTAAATTACAGTGTCATGTCAATGGCATTATCTCTCCATCCTCTGTGTCTAATAATAACCATAGCTTTAGCCATGGACCATCTGAAAGGAGTAAAAGGAGGACTCATATTAACATTTGCTTTGTTTTGCAGCTACACATTATGCAGGCTGAATTTAAACTTAAACCGTTCCATTTGATTCTGAATCTAACAATGATGCCTTTTTTTATTCTTTTCCCACTACAGGTTTATCCGATGTACCGTGATATCGGTCAGCCTTGCAGCTCAGCCCCTACCCTGGTGGCCCTAAAAGAATGGATCCAGTACCACCTTTTCGGATGGACCCTGAAAGCCTGGATCTTCAGCAGGTCCCTGTATTGTCCATTGACCAGATCCGTGCTTTAAGGGCTAATAATGACTATGTGGAACGCCCTGTGGCGCTGGAGCCTGCTTCTCAGGTTGCCTTCTATCCAAACGATGAACGGCATCCTCAGATGTCTCGCAGCCAAAGTCAGCATCAACATTCCCACTTGGCCCACTTAAGTCGCTCCAGTACTGTGAGCTCCATGTCCCGGGGCAGTGCTGCTTCAGACCAGAGACTTCTTGCAGGATTAACGTCCTCCCATTCTGGTCTAGCTGTGGTGAGGTCCCAGCCCAAAGGTGACTTGAAACCCGACTCACTCGGCAAAGGACTGACTGAAGATGAGGACTTGGGCCTGCATCTCTTCATCTGTGAACGCTGTGGCCACTGCAAGTGCCAGGAGTGCTGTGCCCCTCGTAGCTTGCCCTCCTGCTGGACCTGTGGCCAGCGCTGCTTGTGTTCTGCGGAAAACGTCTTGGAGTATGGCACCTGCCTCTGCTGTGTGAAGGGTCTGTTCTACCACTGCTCGGCAGATAAGGAGGACAACTGTGCCGACCGACCATGCTCTTGCGCCCCAGCTCATGCCTGCTCCCGCTGGAGTGCTATGGCCTTCCTGGCACTCTGCCTGCCGTGCCTGTGCTGCTACCCTCCTGCCAAGCTGTGCCTCACTCTGTGCCAGCGTGGCTATGATCGCGCCACCCGTCCCGGCTGCCGATGCAGCAACACCAACGCTGTGTGCCGTAAGATCTCTGCCACCAACCCTGTGCCCTTTCGCAAAACCTTGGAAAAGCCTGTATGACAGCATGAATGAGCCTCTTGCAATCCTCCCTTGAGGAGACACCTCTGATGCTGAAGCAGCCGGGGAATTCTGCTAAATTAACTGACCTACTCTAAACCAATCAGGCCTCCCTGCATCATGTCCATCATCATGTATCCTACTTCCCTCTTTTTTTTAGTAAATCAGTGTCTATTTATTTATTTATTAGACTTCCAGGATAGAGTTGGGTAATATGAACCATATGTAACACACAGGGAGTATGCTATCAGAATTAATGCAGAAGCTATACTGGGTATAAGGAGTACCTAGACATGGGAAGCTGCCATAGAAAGTCATCGTTGAGTTTGTCCTCTTCGGCCTTACTGAATGAAAAAAACTGTAAGCAAGCTGGCTTACTCTAGACTCTACATGGATACAGGGCACTGGTTAGGGGGAAGAGCCCAACCAAAAAGGAAAACAGATCAGACTAGACAATTCTGTTTGACACCAAAAATGGGACCATACAAAAATCAGAATATTAACCTCACCTAAGAGGGATGTGTTTCAAGAGAGGCGGTGAAGAGAGACATTGTGCACATGAGTGTGGTATGGAAGAAGAAGGAAAAATGTGTGTGTATGTGCATGTGTGTATGTGTGTGCAGTCTCAGGCCGGCATCTGCTGTCAGCAGAAGTCTCTCTTTTTATTTTTAGAGGAGCTACTCTGAAAGATAAAGTGTCTGGTCAGGTTTCCACCCCAGGGCAGCCTGACGCCAACCTCTCCCAAGCACTCTTATATCCTCAACTCTCTTTTCCACTGCTGCCCATAGTGCTTTCCAACTGCTTGATAACAGCGATAGGATCCTTCACTGTTTCTACATCAAACCATGTCGTGGGACCAAACATCAAAATGGAATGTCTGTCCAACTTTAACAGTGCTCTGAGGATGAGATACAAGCCATTACTTTGAGAGCTCTTGGACAAATTGACCAGACAACCTCTGTAGGACCATGCTTTAGGCTAACATTAGATCCGAGCAGTATCAGCAAAATGAAGCCATTGTGGTTCCCCAATTATACCATACATGGGACATTAGCATCTCTGAGTCCTTTCCTGAGGTTCTCTGGTTGGCCCTGAATGATTCACAGGAAATGAGGTTAATGGACACTATTGTGTCATCAGACAGGAAGACGAGATTGTATTGAGACAAGGGCTTAGTCACCTGGCCAGAACGAGGTAGAATACAACACTTGGGAACAAGGTGAAACAGATGCACTGACATCCAAAACTGGGAAGCAAGTTGAATGAAATCTGTTTCAAGTGTGTGTGTTCTTCCCCAATAATATGCACATCTTTGTGAGTTCCTTTGCTATATTTTTGTATGTACATAGAATTCTTATTGTATTTGTATTTTTATTCTATTTGTTTTAATCTGGTTAGTAATACCATGTTTTCTATTACTGTTGGACATTTAACCTTGTCAGATACCTGGCTAATTCTTAAGACTAACCATAAGACTGGCTTTGTATTGTGGAGGAGAGGGCCCTTGTGCATGGCACAGTGTTCCACTGTACTGTAAATTGCCCTGCAAAATCTTAATAACTGGGCTCTTTTTGGGTGCATGTAACTATTATCATAAATTGCTACAGAAATAATTAGCTCAAAACTGATTTAAATGTGGTGTTCAGACAAGACCTAAACAGCCTGAAATATACTTTTCAACAATTACATAATGGATAAAATGTCTGACATTAACAGCTTATGCTATTACTGGTTTAGGTATCACACAAGCTTGAACATTTTTTTCTACAAATACAATATTTATTGGCATGAGAGCATAAAACATGCAGTACTATTGGAAGCAAGCTTTCACGGGGTGAAATAGTCAGAAGATACCTCTCCTCCACAGTGACATCCCAAAAGAATGGCTTCTCTAAGAAGGGTCCATGATGTGGGGTTTCAGTGTGTAGGTACATACAATTTACAAGAATGCCTAACTGGTGCTGTCCACAGTCTCTGAGTTAACCACTAAAAGTTCACCATGTTGTATTAGTAAGTATTGCTTTGGTACAATTGGCATCTTGTAAAAGAATTAAAGAAGAATATATAAACATATATAAATCTACACAAATGAATATATTATATATTGAATATTATATATATATATATATATATATATATATATATATATATATATATATATATATATATATAAACATTTTACACTTTTTTTGTTGCTGATATTATCATAAAGCCACAGATATTTATTTAAATAGTTGCAAGGAAAGCTATGTATTTATTTTGGGTGAATGATGAAAAGAAATTAAATGAAAAGACCCATGTGATGATTTCAGTTTTTTCAGAGTGGACTGGTGGGTGTGGCCATAAGGCCATGGATAATAAATAAAACATTTTGAAATATTCTGTGGACAAGACTTGTTTTTACATCTCTATAAATGGTTTGACAATGTGTCAATTGAAATTTCAAGATTTTTAGGGTAGGTAAATTCCATCTTTAGCTTTACTGAACTATGCAGGACTTTTAAAGTGCCCATAATACCCACAGCTGCATTGCTGAGTCTGGTTGCATCTGTAGTTTTGTGGTATTTCGCCCTAGTGCAAACACTCTGCTGTTCTGCAGATGCCTGAAGGAGTTATTAAGTCCATAAGTGATCTGTTTAGAAAAAAAATAAAACGTGCTGTGAAGTAGCAAATATATGTGTATGGACACTTTTGAATGTTAGTCTCAGAGCCAAGGGGTTCCGGTCTCTTCACTCCACTCTCCACACTTCTGCCTGTTTGCCTCATAAATAACTAATCAAGGCCATCTCGAACTAATGGCCTTGGAAAAGAGGGACCAGAGATGTGTGTGTGTGTGTGTGCGTGTGTGTATGACTGAGTCTATGAGACAGAGCATGAGTTGCTTCAGAAGTGTGAGAGTGTGTGAGGTGTGTGTACGCACCACCATTTGTTTGTCACACTATCATGCCTCATTTTCCCAGAGCTTTAGAAGCACTGAGTCTATACCCCAACATCTCAATATCCCACCCTCTCTTTAGGCTTTGTCTATATAAAAAGATGCTGCATATATAATAAAGATCCAGTATTCCCTTTACGTGTATGTACATTAAGACGTACAGTAGAGTACATCAGTTTGTTAGACACAACGTTTTTTTAATAGTGAAGCATTCATTTAACTTACTCAAAGGGATAGTTCATCAAGAAACTGAAAATTCTGTCAACATATACTTACCATTATTTCATTCTTAACCTGCATGACTTGCAGAAATATAGAAAAATATCATAAATTAATTTTAAAGGACTTGCAAACAGCATTCTAAGTATTCCAAAGCTAAATAATAGCTTTGTGCGAGGAACAGACTGAAATGTATGCGCATATTCAAATTTGGCTCATAAAAACATGAAAGTTTTTATTTTATTTTTTGCTTAATGGTTTTTAATTACTGTATGTAATTTAGATTGGGTTGTTCCATTAAAATTTATGCTCAAACAAATGGTTATGTGCAATGTAACAGGGTTCATCAAGATACATCATGGGATACTATGCACCAGTACTGTTAAAAGTCAGAAAAGATTTCTTCAATCAAGAAGAATCTGACTCTGGAGGGATGCTCTTTGCTTTCTTAACCTTTAACCCAGCTAATAAAGAGCAAGAAGGGATGGGGTTGGTTGATCTTTTACCATTCTGACCTCATGGCCTCTGTAACCAGTGAGTCCCCCATGTAGCCCTTGTCCAGTGGGGACAGGCACTGTTAAGGACACTCCAGGGGTCAGGGATGGCGCTATAGAAGCTGTCAGTCAGAGCTCCATGCATATGTCAATCACAGTGCAGTGGTGTGTGAAAACGGACCTTTTCTAAACCACCCTAATCCAAATGTAAAAACACTCCACTTAAAAGCAGCATTAGGGCTTACAAATCACTTACATAATTGAGCAATATCAAAGCGGCCTTATTCTAAAATGAGATGAGAAATTTGTATTTGTAATAGATCAAAAATGATATTGACATGTAAACTTATCTTTTGCCTTGTCATATAAAGCGCAAACACAAAATATTAGATCAACTCGACTACTTGTCTGCACATTCATCAGACTGAAAAAATTTACAGAAGCCGTTTCTGATAACATAGTTAATTACAGCACGTTGGCTCTCAAAAGGTGACACCAGTGGCAGTGCGGCCCTGAGCCACCCTGGGGGATGCTGGAGCCTCAGAGGCTGGGGGAGGACTGCAGCCGTTGACAGGTGGAGGTGTGATGGAGAAGCAGGCGCCAGAGAAAGCTGAAAGGGGCTGAAGAGGGCCACACTGCCGGGGCAGAGCGGAGCCAGCCTACAAAGCCTAATAACATGGATTTTAGGTATTGGTGCTCACACACACACACACACACACACACATATATATTTATACAGTACAGACCAAAAGTTTGGACACACCTTCTCACACATATGGAATTATATATGGAATTATATACATAACAAAAAAGTGTGAAACAACTGAAAATGTCATATTCTAGGTTCTCAAAGAAAATCTTTGAATGAGATGGTGTTTTAGTTTTTTTTTTTTTCAACTGCTTATACAAACAAAACTTCACTTGTCACACAATTTCTGAAACCTAAAACTCAAACTTCAGAACCACATGCGCAACCATGCACTATTTCTCTGCCTTTGACTCAGTTTTCAATTTCATAAAACACTTTTTCCAAAACACAACACACAATTCTCTATGTAACACAAAAAATCCAACAGGAATTCATATTATGGCAAATATGTTTGCAAATGTTTGATTTCGAGATGTGTTTGTGATATTTTAAATGCAGATGTGAGCCATTTAGATTTTTTTTTTGTGTGCAATTCTTGAATTAATGTGTAAATTTTTGAAAAATAAATAAATAAAACCAGAAAAGTTTTGAAAATGTGTGTAAGCAGTTAAAAAAAAAAAGAAAAAAAAACCCCAGCAACACCTAAACTCTGAAAATTATATTGAAAATGTTATCTCTTATTTTCAGTTTGTTAATATATAGGTGTGGTCCAAGTAAATTGATCCCAATTCTAGTCTGTCTAGACATGACTATATCACACCATGGCTGCGACAGAGTTTTCTGGTGGCTTGCCGAGGGCCCATCTGTTTTGTGGCGATCGGTTAGAGGTTGGCGGTGCTTGTGTTAAACTATGTGAAGTGTGTTTTAATGTTGGGTTGGCTGAGATCTATGTATCTTGTTGCTCTTATGTGGGCAATGAGATGGTGGGAAAGAGGAAATTTGGGAGAAATGGGAGATTTCCTCCCTGTTAACAAGTTCCCTCCAAACCATTTTCAACCCTGTGGGATTGACATTCAGGGCAGTTTGGCAGTTTCTTCCAATTGTCCCTTAGGAGATTTTTTTTTAAAATTTCTTAATAAAATAGACATAGTAATGAAATTAGTATTTTAAAACATATCTATAAAGTATATTTATATTTATATAAATTGTATAAAGTATATATATGTATATATGTGTATGTGTGTGTAGTCATGCTCTGAGCTGAGTCTGAGGTGGGACTGTACTTGATGAAAGGATGGCGTGGTGGATGAGTGATGTGCGGCGGGGGAGATGGAAGAGCACAAGGGAAGAAAGAGCCAGGGAGTGGGGGGAGGAGAGGGGAGGAGGAGGACTGTTTGCGGGCCTGCTGGGTGGCTGAGTGCAGACAGCTGGAGGAGGAGTTGATGGGAATGGTATCTGCAAGGTCAGGGGTCACTGGAGAGAGCTTTAGCACACTTCCGCTGCCGGCCCCACGGCTCTCTAGTCTCTGGAATTCTGCTCTTCCCGCTCCCACTCAAGCTTGTGTGTGTTTTAAGCCATGTTTCTTTCCTTTTTGCTACTTTTCCACTTGTTTGTTTCTCCCTTATTCTGTTTATTTAACTCCACTTACAAAAAAGTAGAAAGTAGAATAACCATGTTTTCTTTCATATGGTACTGTGGTATTATTGTTTGTTCTTGTTTTGTTTTTTACTGGGGGGGGGGGTGCATTTACTGTATTTAAGAAAAGACCTTGTAGTAATTGGAGCAACACATCACTGTCAGGGTTGGACCTGTTTTGTCATGTGTTTTAGTTCCTGTTTTGCCTCATTTAGTCTGTTTCCTGTCCTTGTTTAGTTGATAATTAGTTGATTTCCTGCCTGCACCTGTCTGTCCCACGTTATCCTGTCTTTATAAGCCCCCAGTATGTTCAGAAGGAGCCCCTTCTCCTCTCTTCTTCATCCCTGATGGTTCGGTGCAGTCCTCTGTTGTCTGCTGTCCACATGTACAGTCCAAAGTGGGCTCCCGTTTCCCAGTCCAGCCATGAGAGAGACTCAGTCCCGAAGTCCAGCCAGGAGTGGGCTTTGAGCCTGGAGGGCAGTCCTGAGAGCCCAGAGGCTCATGAATGCTCACCTACCCACACCCGCTCCTGCCTCCTCCACCGCTATTGTCTGGCAGCCCCCTCTGCTCGCCCTCAGCCCACCATCAATACGGTGCAAGCTCCGCAGGTCTGCCGTTCTCCAGCATCGCCATGGCTGAAGAATCCCTCACCACAGCTGTGAATCTCCGGGTCTCCAGATCTCTGCCTCAGTTGCCAGAGCCCTCAGCTCCACCCTGGTCCCCTGGATCCTCATAACCCCCCTGGCTTATTGTTTCTCCGTCTCCACCTCGGGCTCCTCCACCACCTGCTCTGCCACCTGATCCACCGTCGGCTCCACCATGGGTCGTCATCATAGCTGTGAAACAAAATTCAGGATTGGACCTGTTTTGTCATGTGTTCCAGTTCCTGTTTTGCCTTATTTGATCTGTTTCCTGTCCTTGTTTAGTTTGATCATTTGTTGGATCCCCACACCTGTCTATCCCTCGTTATCCTGTCTTTATAAGCCCCACTCTGTTCAGGTTGTGTTTGTAGGGTCTACTTAGGCAGCGGTTCTCAATTCCAGTCCTCGTGACCACCTGCTCTGCACATTTTGTGTGTCTCTCTTTGTTAACACACCTGATTCAGATAATAATCTTGTTAGAAGTGAGCTCCGTGCATTTATGACAGTGTCCATTACTCCCTACTCCCTAAGCAGGGGAAATCTGCTGAAGTTTACCTCACTTCGGAACATTAATTCACAGATTTGCCCTGCGCAACGTCTTCACACACAGAGAATTGTGACATCATATACCTCAGCTCAGTAAATAAATACAATTTAAATCCACATTTCGCACACTTCAATGCACTTTCAATAGAACCTATTAGTTTGCTTCGAACTGGAATCATGGAAAAAAAAAAGATCCTGTGATGTACACTTCAGAGGGCACTTATGTTTGAATAGAACAAACGTCTGAAGTGATAAGAGAGACATACAAAATGTCGTGAGGACTGGAATTGAGAACCACTGTACTAGTGAACTACGTGTGTTGCTCAAGCTCCTGTTGTGATGATTTCCTTTGTTTCAAACATTCTTTTGTGACTCCCGTGTTCTTCATGAACAGCCGTAATGTGACAATCACAGACTTGACTTATAGTTTACGAAAAAATAACATTAAAACAATAAAATGATTTTAAAATATAAATATATCAAATAAAGTATTTAAAAAAATAATAAATCATTCATTCTAAAACTTACATTAATAAAATATATTAAATGCATAGTATTTCTGTCATGGTAACTACCCAGCTATCATGAATGTGCTAGTCATTTAATAACATCTGTACTGCAACAGTACTTTTTAAGTCTTTCTCAGTGCCAGAATCAGATTATTAAACCCACAATTGTAACTTTTATATATATATATATATATATATATATATATATATATATATATATATATATATATATATATATATATATATATATATATATATATATATATATTTTTTTTTTTTTTTTTTTTTTTTTTTTTTTTTTCTCGCCATGCCATGGCCGACATGCATATTCTTGTGTGTGCTTCCCCAGTTAATCAATGGCATTATGGATCTACTGGTGCAGCTGTAATATAGATCTGCCCTTGCTCGATCCATGCAGTCCTGTCATTTCAACAGCGGCAATGCTGAGTTCTTCTCTCTCCCAGTTGTGTGGATATCGAGTGGCTGTGTTTTTCTCAGTGCTCTCTGATGGCCCTTGCTACAGCCGTGCAAAGAGGCCAAACTATGATGAGGATAATATCTGTTATTTGGCCCCAGCCAGAGAACCAGCACACACTGCACTACCATTAAAGGGCATTAGTGTGTGTGTGTGTGTGTGTGTGTGTGTTTGTGTGTGTGTGTGTTAGAGAGAGAGAGAGAGAGAAAAAGAGAGTAAGCACATATCTGTACAAAGTTTGTGTGGCCTCTGAAGGACAAGATAGCATGTGCTGAATGCGATACATGCATGTTTTTGTAACATGATTCTGTCATCATCTGTGTGTTTCTCACTTAACGGCCCCCTCCTGTCCAACCCCCACACACACATACATACGTGCACATTCAGGGGAATGAGCGGCGCAAAATCTCCCTGCAGATGTTCTCGATTGTGGTGATCCAATATCATCTTGTGTTCCGCTGTCTAAAAAAAGAGAGCTGTTTTACATTTCCCTTGGGGGCAAGGAGGGAGAGATTCTCACAGCGATAGAGCTGACCTAGGTCCTTCGAGGGCTGCCCCACATTATTTTAGACTGAGTCCGTTTTTATGAATTTGGAGTCATTCACAGTCAGATATGGTGGGGAAGATGGGATAAAATGTATGAGTGTGTATGTATATAAGATATTTAATGATTACAATCCATGTAATCAATTCTTGTAATTTGTAAAAATTCAAAATGAGTGAGACCACACAAAAATAAAAACACAAATTGTTTTTATTCTCAAAACAAAACAAAAAAAAGACCCTAATAATCTCATGTTTCTCTTAGGTTTCAGAAAACAAATCTCAGCTTCACAAAACTGTGGTTAGATTTGCAAAGATTTTTATGTATGAAATCAATATGTAAAATTGTTAATCAAATTCTTTCAGGGCTAAGCAATCCATTTGTAGCTCTATACTTTTAAGATTTGTCAGTAATTTGTCTCATTTCTAATATTTTATTTATATTATTAACATTTAAGCAATATTCAGAAGAAAGAAAGAAAGAAAGAAAGAAAGACCCTAAACCTAAGACCACCTAAACCATGAATTATAAAAGAGCAACATCTGAGCCGTTTTACCCCAAAACGTTAAAATATCAATCCCCTTTATACTATATATTTAATAATATGGGTGATGAGGTATATGTGCGTGATTAAGATTACACCCATTGAAAGAGTCTGAATGCGTGATCATGATGTTGATGCATAAGCTGTGCCAGCTGTGTGTATGTGTGTCTAATCCTGGGAGGCTGGATGCTGGAGACAGGAAATGCTGGTGCATTCCTTGCATTTCAAAATGCTGCAAATTGCTGAGCACATCATTTTGACCGAACATGATCACTGACCTGGGAGGTAAAGCGAGAGAGATTTCAGGAGGAATAGAAACTGATGCACATGTGGGAGCGAGAGCACTAAAACACTATCTCTTCTGTTTCACTCGCATCAGTCTATGCTTTCACATTTGAGGGCCCATTTATAACTTCCTGTTATTTGCAAACGGAAATAGTTATCCATCATCTAACAGATCCATTCGACAGGATCCCAACTTAAAAAGATAAAATGATGCTTTTAACATATGGGCCACTGCGTCTTGTGGAAGGATGTACCAAAGTCCAAAAAGCTTTAGTCACCAGATCCTGGATGATTACTTGGCTTGAACAGTACCGATAGCCAGAATCTCGGTCTTAACAAGCCTGATGTGTGACTCAGATTGAGGAGAGGAAAGCAAAGAATAGAAACATCCAGTCCTTCCGAAAGGCTAGAGCATAAATAGGTGCCTGGCTCGGGCAGGAAGTCGTGGTCGCTCTGATGGTCCAGCCAGCTTTTGGTGATATTTTCCTTTTCTTTACTCATACAAAGAGGGAGTTTTAGTTTAACAGAAATTCTTGCAAAATGAACGGTGAATTCCAACCATCCACTGACGAGAGCTGCTGGATAAATTATTGAGTGCATTCTATCAAATCTGAGTACTCACTCTTCTGCCTTCCATTGCAGGTTAAGTGTAGGTCCATTCAGTCTTTCAAAGAGACTCTGGGACGATGGACGATGAACAGATTTTCTCATTTGTAAATTATGTTATTTTGATAGTAAAGGTTTGGTAGATGGCACATTCCACTTCTGAGTTAAAAGGAAAAACTTAAACCTGATATTCAACTGCTAAGTAATAATAAAGAAAAAAAAGCATTGATCATATGTTGGTACATTATTGAATATATTAAACACATTAGAAGCATCTTAATCAAATAATATATAATATTAAATAGTAAGTAAACACATAAATCTAAAGTACAGTATATAATAAAATATAAATATCATACATTTTATAATTGTATGATTAATTTTTAGTCTCAAATACTCCAAAACAGATAACAATTTAGCATATAAGTGACAAAAGTTACTTATACGCTAGTCTTAGACATGTTTTGATGATTGCCATTTTCCTAACTTGCGTGTGATGTTATGAAATACCAATCCCCATGCTGTGAAATCAGATCATTCTTTGCCTGAAAGATGTGAAACTGCTTGAAAAGTAGTCATATGCTTACTGGAAAATGGACATTTGCTCCCGGACCCACAAACCTAAGAGTGACTTGCGACTGACCAAAAAATAAATAAGAATAAAACTACTTTAATATGTGGTTCACTGTCCTGCTTGAAGAAATTGTAATATCAGTTGGTTTGAGGAGATTTAATTTAATGATTTATTATAACAGTGTTAATATTATTACATTTATCATTGGTTTTCCATATCATATGCTACTTGAAAAACATAAATGCACTGTCATTGTCAATGCTACTACGTTTTTTCTCTTCCCATTTCATGACGTCTGAGTAGAACTAATTGTCTCGCTTACATCATTACAAAACGTGCATTGGACTCATTCTGCACATGTTTCGAAGATAAGAATTCTTCACAATTCATAAGAAGCTGTATGATAGGCATCTTGACTGTGCAGTCACTGTATAATCGACCTGATAATACACTGACTCAAGAGGGCCACATTCATGTAGTTTTCATTTCCTCTTCCCGCTTCTCATCTCCCTTCTTGCTACCTCACACCATTCAGGAAAGTGAAGCCCATTGCCAATCGGGAAGAACGTCAGTGGCCGAAAAAGCCATCGGGAGGAACTTGGAAAGAACATGTTTGATGTCAGCGCCAGTGTATTTTTGTGCCCCGTGCGGAACAAAAGGCCCGGTATATTTAGCGGCGGACAGGAAGCAGGCAGAGAGAAGGGCCGGGGGGTTCAGCAGAGGCCTCGACCACTTTCCCACACTTGCAGACCGGAAACAGGCGATGACAACTACTCCACCAAGAGGCCCCAGGTCGCCTGTTATGGGAGCCATTGAACTCTGAGGAAGGAAGAGGTTATACAGCCCTCCCCCCATCAACATCCCAGCTTTCTAAGAGTGACCTGCTCAAGAGCTTCCCTCATGATGCACAATTTTGTCAATACCAAATTTTTTAGGGAGTATCAAAGGCCTGGCCCAGTTGCATATAGGTACATGTTGATATATGTTTTAGAAAAGGAACATTTTACTTCCAAAAACTTCAAAGTTAAGCTTTTTCGTATGACATCACAAGACTATTAAATTAGTTTACAACAAATTTATTGACTTCCAAACAAAACACACTATCTATTTCTTCACATCGTTCTGGTTACATCTGTGCTTAGCTCCATCTGCACATGGTCTGTGTTGTTTGACCCTGGCGTGTACTCAGGCTTGGCATATTTTAGTGGCACGCTTATCCTAGACACATTTCCTCCTCAGGAAACACAGTATTAGATTGCAGCTTTATTTATTTACTTCGTTCACACAGCTTGATTGCAGCATGCTCAGGGGATGATGAAGTTTGCTAAAGCAGTTCTCTTTTATTCTGTAATTGTTCTTGTTGACTGAACATATCTTTACCTTTTCTATATATATATTTTTTTTAATTATGTATGGTCCTACAGTTCATTTTACTTGATCTAGTATAAAACTCTTGGTTGAAGTGGGATGACAGCCCATCATTAAGTATCTAGAATAAATATTGGTATAAATTGTTTGTCTTTCCCCTCTTTTCGATGCATCTTCAATTAATGTCACTAATCATTTAAAAATCTTATGTTAATGTTATGTTAAAATGAATGTGTATAATTCATCTTTTACTGTTCTTCTTCATCTACAAACAAACAAATATATATATAAATATATCGAAATATTACTATACGTCTCCTTACAAACTTACAGCGTGTTACTGAAATTTTTGGAGTGATCAAAAATAAGAGGCCCTGGCCAAAGCGTTACCTCAAACGCTGAATTGATCGGGTTTTGTCTCCATCTAGTGGTCGGGGGTGTCTCTACACACAGTACACATTTAGTCATGCATTCTGCCTTTATATTTGAACTGTATGCCCCAGCTGTAATGTTAAATGTAATGTTAAAGGAGAAGACACAGGCACCTCTTCATTTAAGTCAGAAAAATGAAAGCTCAGAATAGCGAGTGCTTGTGCTGAGATCTGTACAACTGTACATATCATAGATATAGAGTAAATTACGTCATGTTACCGACAGGAGGCAGTGTTGTCATTTGATAAAATGTGGGGCAACGTGTCTTCGCCGCTCTGGTGGGAAAGGTCCAGATTCAGATGTTTTAATTTAATGTCCAGTCAGCAAAGTTAGTTGCTTTTCTCTCTTTTAGCACTGATTTGCTGTTGAACCAATTTTTTTTCAGTTGATAAGGTAATATATTTCAATGACTGTTTGAACTCTAGTTTTGTTTACTTCACCTCAACATTATTAGACAGTTTCCTAATAACATAGGTCCTGTGTGTCTGAGAGGGACTTACATGACTGACTGAAGAATGCACTGATGCTTTACCATACCAAAATCCATAATTTCCATACTCTAAAATCAAGGTTTGCTATTTGTATATAGGTTCCTTTGTACATGTATACCTAATTTTATTTGGACTGCTTTGGGGTTTGGACAAGGAAGTGCTTTATAGTCTGGACAAATATATGAGGAATTACAGATTTTCAGGGATAATATTCTTTATTGAATGAAAAGGTAGCTAGCCTAAGACTTTTAGAATGTTGAGATTGCTTGGTGGTTTCTGCAGTTGAATTATGTTTGATATAAATAATATATACTGTATATGTCATTGTTGACATTTGGTGTATTTAAGTTGACTGTGGTGCTGCCAGTTGCCTGTATGAGCCTCTTGATTGAAACGATAAATATTTTCTGCCAAAATAATGCTTTATGCCAATTTGAAAATTGCGTTGACTTGTAAAGTCAAATTACTTTAACTTTCATCTGGCTGTAATTTGCTAAAACTCACATGCATGTCAGCCCAGAATCCAAAGTACATTTACTGGCTGTTTATAGGCGAAGTACGAAAAACCTTGAAGATCGAGTGAATGCAGGCAAACGAAGAGGAACGTAATAAAGAGGTGTCTGAAAGGCGATATCTGAGGGATTTATTTATTTTCTGATGGGGGGAACGTGGGCATGAAATTGTTTAGGGAGTTTAAGCGTTAAAGTACTGAGGGAGTTCAAGGCCAATAAATTTAGAGAGCACAAAAGTCTGCGAGTTAAGAGCACAGTCTCTTTTTATTATTAATCCTCAAAATGAATTTGATTTTTTGGGGGGGCGTTTGAGAAAGAGTTGATTTTCTTCTTTTTTTCCTTTTCTTTTCTTTTCCCCTCCATTTTTCAACAGATGTAGAAATGATTGAACTCCCAGCAGACCTCATTATCTGAATCCTCCTGATGCCCAGGGAGGGCTTAAGGTCTTAAAGAAACGATTCAAACATGATTTGTATTAAAGCCAACAATCTCCCGCACTGGAACATCAAATTACTGAGAACTCGCACAGAAAATGCATGTGCGGAGTTGTGTTTATGTTATGTGTGTTGGGGGGGGAGGTCACTTTTCACAAAATTTTTATTGCATCTGACTCGCTGCTGAATCTCATTTGAGATTATAAATGATTACAAAGAAATAGAAAGTATATTGTATTGCTCTGTTATTTTTATTTTTGATCTGAAAGTCGCCTCAGGTTACAGAGTTTTGACACATAGAGTGCCTTCAAAAGTCATGGGCCGATATCTCACAACATTTAACGCATTTATTTGTAAGCGCACAAGACTTCAGGATAAGCCGAGTTTATTAGCAGATTCATATGCAGCCTCACTAATGACTTAAAGCAGGCCTCATGGGAGCTTCCCTCTCTACTGTGTGTTAATTAGTGCTTTGTTTGCTCTGTTTATTAATGGTTCAGCTTTAACCTTACAAATCCGTCTCCGGCAGGCACGCACCCATGTCAATTTTGTTCTTCTTTCAATTTTTTATTTATTTTTTATGTCTAGTCTTCTAGTGCAAGCAATTGACATAGCACAAGCAGCTGTACGCAACGCTAAACCGACGTGACATGAGGCTTCCTCCACTGCTTTCGAAAGCGCTGTTTGATCCATACTCTGTCATACTGCTTGAGATAGGCCTCAAAGGCTGGAGAGAGAGCAAAGAAAAGAGACATGAATGAGAGATGTGCTTCTTTGTAGCAACTGTGTCTCAGCCTTCGACTGGTGTGGGAAGATATTCAAGAAAATTGACTGTGATAGGGAGGCTCAGTAAACACTGGGATTGTCTAAGGGGACAACATGCCCACTAGTGACCCACACTGAGCTACTCTGAATGGATTCCCACCTTGGGAGTCGCAACCGCATAATTGTGCATGGCTATGACCGATGGATAAGTGCAGTTCTTTGATTCTCAGTATTCCTAGCAGTCAGGGCCCAAGCAGCATGCTTGGCCTCACGATGCACTTTTTCTCTTCTACCCGCCCCTCTAATTCTCATGTCTTCCACTCACTGTTTCGCAGAATAAAAATCTTTGAAGAGGAAAAAAAGATAGAGAGAGTGGAAGAGAGAGGGAGGATCGATGCCCCCTCTGAAAGATGCAGGGCCGAACAGGGCCCAGGCTGCATTGTGAGTGCGGCCCCTCGTCGATCGATAACGCAACTCGAAGCGAGGAGGAGACTGAACTCCCTGGTTGAATGAAGCACAGCTAAAACACCAGAGGAAAAGCAGGAATGTTGAGAGGAAAGGCAATTGACAGGCAGATTGATTGATAGATGATCTAAATTCAGATTTTGGGCAGGGGAGCAGCACATGGTGCTGGGTGTAAATGCTAACGCTTGTGTGTGTTTTTTTTTTTTTTTTTTTTTTTTTGTAGCGAGGCTATGCTTGGGTGTTCTTGATACTGTACATTTGCACTTGTTGTAATCTGGCAGTTAAATGCAGATGCCACATTGACAGATACTGAGTGACTGATTCAGTGTGTTGAAGATTTGGCCACCAGCGCAGTGTAGCAAGAGTGATGGGGCAGAATAATAATACCCAGAGCAAGACGGCAGCCAGCCTAGTGGATTATGACTTCATCTACTGCTAATGAGGGAACGGCTGCTCTTTGTTCTTCTTCAAATCAATAGACGGATCATAATAAGACCTGGCTCATTTAAGCTTTCACACAAGATCAGAGCAGCGTGACTTTTATGAGGACGGACCCAAGCTGTTCCACATTATCTCAGATAAGAAGGCCTGAGCAGACCCATGGGAACTGGGGTTCTTTAGCACCTACGATCATTTGCCGTCCTATCAGGACACGAGTATGTGGTTAAATTACACTACAAAGATTCCATTACCCAGGAACCTTTAGAGACATTTTAGCCATTTGGATTCTATTGTAACATAACATTTACAGTCTGATCCGGTTTACCCTTGCTCCCTGTCTTTGTGAGTTAATTTTTTTCTGTATGTTAGATTCATTCAATTTAACTGGAAACAGTTTGTGTGATTCTGTGTACGCATCATACAAAACACCTCGCCCACACTATTTCATCTTACAATGTACATTAGTGTTTGAATTAGCATCTGCACCTCCCAGTACTTGAACAAACACTTCCCCGTGCAACCCTGTCTGACTCTCCAATAGACCCGTCAGTGCTTCTCCATCTCTGGGGCACTGTTCCTTGATAACCCATTAATCTGGCCAGGCATCCGAGAGCCTGGGCAAACACCATCTCTATATGGTAAACACCCTCCCCTCTCCCCCTCTGTTGCCCAGGTGGCTGGGCACGGGAGCCTGGCGCCATGGGGTTAAATTCTTTCAGATCATGTACACATAATAGGCCCGGTTAATATTCATGACAGGGGCCAGGTACAGGGAAGGTTAAATTTGACTTACTTTTCAAAAGCGCATTACTAATGCATGATGCCAATAAGAATATTCAAAGAGGCTGGGTGACCAAAGGTTGATGAGATCCTTACCTCTCCACTGACATTTTAAACACATTACCATGTGGGTGCCCTGCCTCTCAATTGTGGGGAGAGAATAAATTGCTAGCTAATCATGGCTAACCCCCGGCCTGTCCGAGCACAGACCTGCATGATGATGTTACTGGTGAGAGAGGCCACTTAAGGGTTATGTGGGTATTATTGTGGAGTCTGGGCAGCTGGAGAGGAAGAATCTCAAAGAT
The DNA here is from genome assembly GCF_023724105.1 of Carassius gibelio. Lineage (NCBI taxonomy): Eukaryota > Metazoa > Chordata > Actinopteri > Cypriniformes > Cyprinidae > Carassius > Carassius gibelio. Next base: position 10,518,449 of record NC_068416.1, on the reverse strand, counting down.
TCTTCCAGATGAGTTACAAAGTCAAAATGCTCCTAATGTGGCTATATACTGTACACTGGGTTCAAGATGTTGTGGCTAGCAGCATTAAGTTTATTGCTTTGTTTTTTGTTTTTTTCAAGGCCAGTCATGAATTTCCATCCCTTGCATAAATACTATAGCTAAATTAATCTCATGTACAGTTAGACCTTTTACCACTGCCATACAACCCTGTCTACTTTATTAGTGGTCTGCATATTTATTAGTTTCACTAATAACTACTGCTTTATGGTAATCCGAAGTGATATTTTTATATTTTATATTTTTTGCATGATATTTAGGGTCAAGTAGATTTAAAATTGTAATCTGGGAGCAAAGCAGTATATTTACTTTGTGTTCCCAAGGATATCTTGTTTCCTTTGTATCACATACCTTGTATGGTCCATGAAGCCATATTCATATCTTCGTATCTCGTATCTTGCATATCTTAGAAGAGTTTGTCCGACTGACATGTAAATCGACCAAACACAATTTGTTTTGTTTATTTGGTCATGTTTAGGGCATGCAAGTATTAATTTGAGATCAACATAACAGTTAAATTAAATAATGGTGCGACAATCTGCGTTAAGAACACGTTAGTAATTAGTTAGATGTCTGTGAAGTTTGTTCCAAGAAATGTAATTCATTGAAAATGAGTAAACAACGGTTATTTCAACACTGTGAACTTCGTCGGCTATTCCAGTGAGACGCTACTTGTATATGTCTTTGGCTCCCGGGAATTATTATTTTTTTAATTCGAAATGAAAATGCAATAACTGACATACGCACAAGACACTATAGCACTGATATTTTTGATACTATAAATACAGTATTGCTAGATCTAAATTCAGAAGAACAATTGTATTATTGTTATATATTGCATATTACATTTTGTTATACAGTACAGACCAAAAGTTTGGACACACCTTCTCATTCAAAGAGTTTTCCTTATTTTCATGACTATGAAAATTGTAGATTCACACTGAAGGCATCAAAATGAACACGTGGAATTATATATGGAATTATATACATAACAAAAAAGTGTGAAACAACTGAAAATATGTCATATTGTAGGTTCTTCAAAGTAGCCACCTTTTGCTTTGATTACTGCTTTGCACACTCTTGGCATTCTCTTGATGAGCTTCAAGAGGTAAATGGTGAAATGGTCTTCCAACAGTCTTGAAGGAGTTCCCCGAGAGATGCTTAGCACTTGTTGGCCCTTTTGCCTTCAGTCTGCGGTCCAGCTCACCCCTAAACCATCTGGATTGGGTTCAGGTCCGGTGACTGTGGAGGCCAGGTCATCTGGCGCAGCACCCCATCACTCTACTTCTTGGTCAAATAGCCCTTGATGCCTTCAGTGTGACTCTACAATTTTAATAGTCATGAAATTTTAAATTTTCATAGTCCATCTTAGTGTGCCATATGCATTAGTTGTTTAGTGAATGGAGCGTGGATGTGGTGTCTGAGACTGATCCTACTAAATATCTGAATATCTAACAAATGTTTTATGTAGATGAACCAGGAGTGGCCAACATTCAGAATTTATGATTGGGCTCCCTTGATTGCAACTCACATTAACTGTGAATTTATATTTGAATGCCAATTCTAGTATTATGTTTGCTTCGTCAGTTCAGTTCAGGAAATCACTGTATTGTAACAACAGTCATACCTCATTAATAAAATTGTTTCCTTATAGACCAGTAAAAAAAACCCCAAAAAAACATTGATTTTGAGAGTCATCCAGAAAGACTGATTGGAAATTAATCCAAGTCTTGCTAGTCTGTTATTCCAGCTGATTTTCAGTTTGAGAAGAAAAAAAAAGGATGTGTATAAACATCTCTCAGGGAAGCTTGTTTTATATTATTGTACACTCAAGGTGAGCAATGAGCTTCTTTTCATGCTGAAGAACTGACAAGCCATTGTCATGCTTAGAAAGCAAGACCATATATCATAAATAAAGTTGTGCATATTTTTTTTTTTTATTTGAATGAATGAATGAATGAAGCAATGGTGAATACTGTCACGGTGACCTTTCATTTAAGAAACTAAAAGAAATTGTTTTTCACATCTTTATAGATGTTGCTACTCCAGTTTTGCAGCAGTAACAGAGGTAGTCTCTCATGGCTTGTCACAGGTTGGTCACCCGCAGGCATCTGACGGACAAAGCGATTTGTTAGATAACAAACAGAGGGCAAACTTTCATCTTTCAGACCTAATCAGTGTCAGCGGTGGCTGAAATGGATCTGTCTGTCACCCTGAGGCACAACAGAGCTACAGTGGGGAGGTGGAGGAGCAGCACTGGGCGCTTCAGGTGACACACATGCACTACCAGCAGTCAGAAGGCATGGTTTGTGCTAGTCTAGGTTTTTTTTAGATACATAACACAAATTGAGTCTAAAATGACTTATTTCACCAAAATTCTCAAACAAAGCATCCTTAAGAAATATCATGTCACATGCTAACACTTGTTTGCTTTTTTAAGATCGACTTACATTCTAATGATGTTTTTTCTCCCCATCTTTCCTGATGATCAAAGTCAAGTTCACAGAATTATTAGACACCAAAATTGGGTATGGCAAGGGGCATGTTCTTTCTTAAAACATGTTTGTGTCTTGCTTTCCCTCTTCGGCTGTTTGTCACTAAACAGACTGACAGGCCAGGTCTTTAGGCCTTTAAAAAAATTATTAGTAGATAAATTTTTCATCTTTTCTCTTTCTGTAAATGATCTGAGTCCTTCCAGACCTTACTCCCAATGGGTGTCTTCTCAGACCTGGACCCTGGTTTCTTCCTAAACGGCAGTAAATGGCTCTCGCCACAAATAATGCATAAACAGCTGTTTTGCCCAAGTAAGTTATCCTCTTAAAAGATTTAGAAGCCTCTCCCGCACTCTCTCCCACTCACTCTCTCTCTCTCTCTCAGTTAATTCATCAATTTCTTATGATAGCAACAGTTCGGAGCAGTGCAAGTGTTTAAGTACCAATTAGGGGTCTGGTTCCCTTGATCCTTTTTGCCACACCTCTGCTCCTCCCCATCTCTCTTCCTCCTCTGGTTCCCTCTTCCTCCCACCGTCATCACTGTCCGTGTCCCTCACACCTCTCTCTGCCCCCACTGACCACTCATCCATTCTGTCATCTCCTCATCCATCGATCAAAACCCTTTACTCTACCCTTCTACTTAAATGAAGTTCATCGTATTTTCTTTATTAAGTTTTTAGTACCCTAAATTATTTATCCTAGATAATCACTGATCATAAGATTGAAATAAGAGCACATCAATCAAAATGAGCTTTTTTAAAAGCTCCCTTTCCCTCGGCCAGGGACAGTGTCTCTGCTCTGAGCAAACAACATGCCAAACTGTGGTGTCCTGAGCTGGCGCACCCCAGTCAAAGATGAACCCACTGGACTTACCATCAGCTCAGTCGGAAACCCTAAACAGGACATTCACTTCAACCTTAAACACACAGACACATGCACACACACATACAGATCTTGTAATAAACAGGCCAGAGACAGATGGTGTTCATCCCTCTCATGTCGGAAGATCTTAAGTTGTCTCCCTTGAGGTAGAGCTTGACAGCCGTTTCTGGGTTTATAATTAGCCTGTAACTGATTGGTCATCACTTTTAATTCTGATGTCTTGCCACTTCTTGGAAAGCGGTTCAAACCTGACTCGCTTAGAGTCTTCGTGATTGGGAAGAGGGTGCTTTTCTTGGTTATTGCTTCATGCTGAGGGCTGGAAAGATATTCTGTAGTACAACATTCTTGTACAGTTGGGTCTCTTTTCATTCAAGGCCAGACCGAAGCCTAGGCACTGACTCCTGAAGAAAGGAATAAACCAGATGGTAACAGCCTAAGAAACACTTGAGAGAAAAACCTTTTGGGACATAGTCTGAATTCATAACTTTTGCATGTGGGGCATGTGACATTCTAGGAAGGATTACAGTCTTAGTGTGTGCAATGAAACACGTTCTCATTTCTTTGTGTTTCACCAGATTTAAATTGGCTTGTCAACGATTCAAGTACAGCTACCTTTTTGACTCTCAGTGTGATCTTGTCAAGCTTATATACATTTCTGAAATTAAGTTAAAAGTTGTTGAAGCAATATTTTAGGGGACTTGTGGTGAGAGACATATGCCTATTTCCATACAAGCACCCAATTTATGTTACAACCTAGGTCTATTTCAATACCTAGACTTTAAGCAATAGATGCACTGAAATAAACATGGGTCATAGTTTCATATTTGAGATTCCTGACCTGATGTCATGCAGTTGGACGCATAATTGAACAATCTAAGATCTTGTATTACCCATGATAGCACCAGAGTCATACTTGCAAGACATTCAGTTCTAAAGACATTCGATTCGGTTACTTACACTGTCCTCCATAAGTATCTCAGTTACAGCTAAATAGGACTTCTTTAACCCCCCTTCTTAAAAACTTTGTCTCATATTTCTTTATGATTATTTCATTTTCCCTCACTTTGATCTGAGTTGCATGCCAAGGGACACTCCATTTTTTTCCACGTTCAAAGATGTTTTGGAGCCAACTAACTTTTTCTGTTTTCTATTTCTCTACTCCTCCCACCTCCTCTTTTCCTGAAGGCCAGGAGAGAGGGGCTTTATTCCGATTTGACACCACTATTTGGGCATGTTTTTTTTTTTGCTGACGTTCCACATCAGAATTGCACTCTGAAGAGAAGGAATAAAAGATCATCTTTGAGAGTCTCCCAAGATTCCCAGCGCCCTTTCAAGATGCGCTTCTCAATTCATTTACTTGCCTTTCATGTGAAAAACTCGGTTTCATTATGGCAATTAGCTACTTTATCTCCATGCCAATTATTGCATTAAAATAATCATCCTTCTCATCTGAAGAACCGTCTTTTTTGGGTTTCTCTAATTGATTTTTCTGGATAGCACTGTTTCCTTATTGCTTCTGTTATGTATGGTGATTTGCTGTTCCTCATTTGAGCAGCATTTGCTTACTCGTTATTGGTAGCATGTTGAATTTCAGGATTATGGATGCCCCATGAATTTTCCACTGCTGCCAAATCAGTAGTACTGCAGTCATGTTAAGTAATTTGTCAAACATGCCAGATAATGGGCTATACCACAGAGCCATGACACACATAGACTCCCATCCTTTGTTGCTTGCTTCATGCCTTGTTTGAAAGGCAGTCTGTCTTAAAAAGAAAGAATGAAAAAAAGACAGAAAGAAAGAGCAAAAATATGATGTGTGTGTTGCATGCATGATTTATGAGGTCCGTGGAGAAAGGGAGCGTGGAGAAAGAGAAACAGAGGAGGAGACAGCTTCAAAGGGGAACGCTGTTGATTTTTCTGCTCCGTCCAGAGATCCGGGAGGTCGGGCAGGAGGGAAGCCCAAGCCCAGGGGAAAGGCTCCTTGGTGGTTCACTCATCTCTCTCGCACCCCCAGCCCCCACCACCCCTCGCTATCCAGAGATTCCTGCACCCCCCTGATCTGTGCCCTGCGGCAGCCAGGGTCAGCCTCTGGCTCCCTCTAATGAAGCCCCCGGCCCCCTCGCCTGCAGACTGAGTGGCATGTGTTCGTTTCACCTCCTACTCGACACATCCCTGTGCGCCTGCCGAAGCCCAGCACATCGAACCGTACACGCACATACATACCAGCCACCCAAGCCTTTGATTTGTACTTCTCTGAAGAGACTTATGCCTAACCCTTTCCAATCCACCATCAGTCAGATTGTCCAGTTGTCATGCATGCAGCTGTGTATGTAGATAATAATTAGTTTTTGTGATTGTTGGTGCAACTTTTTTTACGTTTTAATACTATGATAGTAGTATTGTGCTTTTCACATGTTAGTAAAGAGTTTAATTGTTAAAAGGTGGCTTGCAGGCTAATCATTTATTTGGGAAATTCTGTCATTGCACAGTAAGTGAAACCAAGATTGGCCTACATTTCATAAGGAGTATTTTCAACTAATTTTCTGACGTTGGCTATGGTCTTCTCTTCCTCTTTCTCTTTCTCTCACACAAAAAAAAAGAAAAAAGCTTCTGGGAGGCTTCGGGGCGGGTTAGCGGCTAATTAAATTAGCAGCTAAATTAAAACTTGATTATTCCCATGGTATATGGTGGAAATATATTTACAAAGTAGCATTTATTTTTTTTAAAACAAGGCCGTCTTTTTTCTGGGGTCTCCCTCTGCCATGCAAAGAATGTTCTTCAAGACCATCTCTTGAGGGGATCGTCTGGAGGTTGGAGATCTTCAACTCGCTGCTAATTACATTAATCTAAACACATCAAAGTCCCTCTGATGAGGCTAATTGTGTCTCCAGCTCCTCTCTCTTTTCCACAGTTACTGGGAAGGGGACAGTGCTTGTGGAGACTCATGCCACAGGCAGCGGAGCCTTGCCAACAGGGAATTCCGACAACCGCCCCGTCGCTCTCTGATGGAAGATGTCTCTTGGGACTGAAGTATGGCTATGCATTTTGATAATGCTGTTGTTGTGGATTTATCCTTTAGTGTTAAGGTTTTTATATGGTTAATATAGAACTCACATTTCAACAGCTGATGTTGTGGCCTAGGGGTTGGATTATCAGTTAGCATTCCAGTTGGTGTAGAAGTTCAGGAGATCTTTATGTATTCTATCTAGATGTTTTATCTACCTACGGGTTGTTGGTATGGCCAGTGTTGGGAAAACGGCATTGCAATTGCAATAATGGATATCGTATTTTTTTTAGATTATTTCCCCCCGGTTTTAATAATTTTAAAGTCAGACTTCTTTCCCTATGTATCTTAATGAAATGTTCTTGGCCTTCAATGTTCAAAACCACAGATGGTTGTGACTTTACCTCAGTTTGTAATAATACACTTATTACGCATTCACAGTTTTGCCATTGTAATAGATAATCTTCATTTGCAATAGACACACATTTGCACACTTTTGATTAAATTTAATTGCTGTCCGCACCTGGATTGCTGTTGAACAACAGTTTAATTTACACTAAAATAAAGCAAAACTTCTAGCCTATAAACAGTGCATCACAATTTAAGAAAGGCTTATTTTGAAATGGCTTTATGGAGTTTATTGGACCCATTTATGTCATGAGCATTTTTCATTATGAATCTATCACTGCACTTTTGTGTGGACAGCAGGCAGTGACTTGGAAAACATAACCCTCCATTCATAATTTACTACTATAGCATAGGACCAGTTCCATTAATGGTGTATTCTGGTACAGAGGTTCTGGACATAGAAGCATTTATAGAGCGTGGACTTCTGGGAGCCCAGGGCTCTTTGCTTTCTCCTGCTCCCAATGCCAGGAACCAGATGAAGGCTTCCAAGGGCACTTTGTTTTGTGTGATATTTTCATGGTCTACCCGTTAAAATAATGGTCGTTCATGGTCACGTATTTATGTTTTCTATGGCCTTGATACTTTATATAAGGCCTGTTTGCCTTTGAATTGAAATGTTGAAGCGGGACCTGCTGTACCTAAAACTTTAATGTATGTTTATGCTGTGGAAGTTTCATTGGCTTTGACTATGTGTATATATATATGTGCCACAATTCAATACACTGTGATGCTTTATAGTATTATGTTACAGCCTCATAATAAGAATGAAATGAAGAAAAAAAAAACATTTTAATGTCCAAATCAAGTCATTAAACATGGTATAAAGCTAAATATATATAGAAAACTTAAAACTTGTTTCATTATTGTTTCATTATAATCTTGTTTGCATTTTACTTAAAGGTAAAAATTTAATATGTCAGATAATTTTAGGGACATGGTAGAAATGCACAAATATAGTGCATAGCCCACATGCACATAGCCCTGTTTGTAGTGTGTATTTGGGAGTTGGAGATGGAGATTGGGGTATAGTGTGGGCCCAAAGGAGGGAAGCAGTAGGACGGCTGCTGTCTTTCCGCTTTACTGAGTTTTCCTTCTGCCCCTTTAGTGGGGATCCTAGCCTCCCTGACAGAGACACAGCTTTCTCATCGATTCTCGCTCACTGACTCTCCCTATGGCCTTGTCCTTTAAAGCATAGATGTTATGAATGCTCTGCCCTGCCCTGTGCGTACGTGTGTTCACAGAATCATGATTTTGAATGCCTGAGTGGATCCGTATGTGTGTGTTTACCAGGTCATATCAGGTGTGTGAAGAGAATTAGAAGATTTGTAGAGGTGGGGACCTGCAGGGAATTTGTTTCTGTTAGCTTGCATCTCATCTTATACGCAGAAAACACCCCTCCTTTCTCATTCTCTTTCTTTTTCGCTCTCTGTCTTGACAAAACTTTGCTCTGGTTAAGGTAAAGCCTCCCTTGGCCCCTGTCCTGATCCTGCTGAGTAGGCGGATGTTCATCCTGCCCACTTGTTTTTACGTGCCATTGGTCTTCCCATGTAAGAGGACTGTCTGGTAGCTTCTGCATCATTTAACAGGCTGTAGCAGCCAGGTACTGTCCTGACATGGCAAGGCCCCCAGGTGAGCCTGTCTAACTGTTGGCACCTCTCTGCAGTGGCACTCAGTAAAAGTCATTTCTCTCGCCTCTCTCTGCTCTCTTATCTTTGCAAATTCTAAAATAGCCTACAAAGAAAAAACTGTTCCTTTTTTCAGCTGTCTTTCAGAATTAATAGTTGTCAACTACAAACACTGGTTTGGAACATGATACAAATTGCTTTGTCCTGAAGTTCATACACACATGTATGTATTAGTTATTTTAACATTAGAATAAAAGAAATCCACATGTAAATTGATAATGAAGGAATTTGATAGCTATTAATTGCACAATTTTTTTTATCAGTTTCTATGTATAGTTCACTATAAACGTTTGAAAAAATTCTGTACTATCCACATTCCAATTCGTTTTAATGAACTGTTCTGACATTGTCTAGTAATATTCTGTAACACAGACCTGACTGGAGTTCTACTGTGTAATCTTGGATAAAAAAAAATAAAATGATCTTTCCCAGAACTTTCTCTTTTTACTAAAATTCTGTCCTGGATTTTTGCTCCTGGACGACTTATCTACATTTAATGTTGTAATTAAATAAAATGCTGCCATATTCAAAGGTATAGTTCACCTAAAAATTTGAAATGCTGTCACTAATTACTCATCCTCATGCCATTCCAAACCTGTAAGACCTTCGTTCATCTTTGGAAGATATTTTTGATGAAATCCAAGAGATTTCCGACCCTCCAAAGCAAGCAATGCAGTGTGATTCATGACAGTATAAATTTTTATATTCATTTAATCTCTGATTTGACTTATAGGTGATTCAGCACACACTAGTTTCAGATAAAATGCATTTTTTTAAAGAAACTACATTAATATATTATATTAAATAAACAATAAATATATTAATATTTTTAATATAAAAATAAAAAAGTATACTTAGTGTATTATTCTACCTAGCCTGCTTTTTGGTGTTTGTTTTAGTATTATATGATTATGCATTTGTTGAATAAAGGAAATAATGAAGAAAAACTTTATCAATTCTATATGCTCACAAAGATGCTTTCAACAGTGTTAGAATATTCCATTTAGCTATGACTACATAAACCTCAAATGTAAGTTCATCCTGGTGTGTTAAAGTAAATGATGACATCTTGATTATCCCTAACACAAATAATTTAATATGCTAATGAAAGCACTGGCAGATAACAGAGATGTACAGGAAAGCACTAACCTAGGTAACTGTCACAGAGGGCTCCCAATGCGAGAGTTGTGTATGTCTGTTTGTTTTGTTGTTGTTGTTTTTTTTGGTAAATCTTAAAGACGAGCTTAAACTGAAGAAGACAGGAAAAGGTGTAACTTGGGAACATGTATTTTCTGCTTTGCTTGTTTCTTTGGAACCCTCTCCACATTGCCTGTTTTAATCTGACTAAATACGATAACCTGCTCTTCATAAAAAATGGATGGTACTTCATTCAATGGGACCAGCGGGGCCCCAGGGGACCCTATAAGCGAGGAGGTTGTGGGGTCTGCTCGCCAAAATCACCGGGCGTAATTAATTTCCCCATAAATGAAATTTGGTTAAAAAGAAAAAAAGAAGCTGAAGTGGGTGGTGGTGGGGTAGCGCGACGGAGCGAGGGGAGAGCGGAGACGTTCTTGCCCAATCATCTGGGAGAGTTTGTCAAGCAGGAGATTGCAGTCTAAAATATTAATCAGCCTCCCTCCACCAAGAATGAGTGAGCCAGCTCCTAGAAGGGACACGACCTTTCAATATTTCATGAGCCAGTCCTGGCCCAGACATAGGGCCCACAACTGGGCTGCCTTCCCCTTTAACGCTACATGCATCAGCCGTCCCTTTAATGGACCCAGAGGTTTGGGCTGGCATGGGGTGGGATTGGGTACGAATGTTGAAGGGGGGTGGGTTAGGTAAATAGAGGAGCGGGTATCCAGGCAAAACATGACCTTTAAAACTACACACCAAAGAAGAATATAACAATGGCCTTGAGTCTGCTTTAAATGTTATTTGAAATAGAATTAAAGTGGTGCATCTGTGAGCATCTACATTTACAGAAGTGAAAATCCTAGAGCTGTGATGAATGGTCCATTTTTAAAAGACAAATCATGGACTTGCTTCCTACTTAAATAAAAATGCACATTCGTATTGTACAGTACACTTAATATTTGTTGTTTCAGACTCACGCTTGCACAAGCCCCAGCCTGTATGCAACATTAATGCAGACTAACATAGGAATTCACCCTGAACCTGAGCTCTGGCCTGCTGTAAAGCAAACACTCAACCTTGGCTGTGGTCATAGTAAACCCTGTGTTTAAGAATACAGCAGATCACATAAAAGATAAGCTACACCGGCTGCTATGGGGGAAAAAAATCATCTCTGCAAAAGCAATGTATGTATTAATCCATGGCTTCAGAAATACAGAATATCTCATTCACCTCTGATATCCTTATGGCAGGCTAGAAGGTCTTCAAACAAATGACAGATACCAAATAAAGAAATCAGTAAAGGATTGAAAGTTCAGTGAGAGCAAAGTGAGATGTCTGCAGGATTGTCACTGGTTATGAGCTCAAGAAGAGGTGCTAACATATATAACCTTAGTTCTTTTACCTTCCCAGCTACCTTAAATCTATCCTGACACTGACATGCGAGAGATCAAGACATGAAAGGTTTCACTTAAGAAACCTGCCTTGGACCAGTGGCTTGAACATAAAGCTGATTCTGGGAAAATTGAAAGGAACAAAAGTGTATAAAACTTAAAAGCGACCTGGTGATCACTTGCATGTGGGTTGTGGAGTTTATGCATATCCCAAAAACTACATTTGATTGTTCATTTGTGTATGTATGTATGTTTAAAATGAAGCACTTGTGGCGTGTTGATGGCAACAGACCAAGTTGATAAAGAATGTTGCAGCTCATCCTCAAGCTGTGAGGACTATTGGGGTGTTTGAGAAATCCAGCAGTAACTTCCTGTGTGCCTTAAATCTGGTCAGGGTGTAATTCTTATTCAGAACTAATCATTTAGTTCTATTGTAACTATGGCAAGAGATTTTTCATTTTTGCTTTCAAATTGCTAAGCGTATTTAATGTTTAATGTAGAAATAGCTGTCTGAAGAGAATGAAAGAAATTTCAGTCAATCATTACATGTAAATATGGGTGATATCCAGGTCATGACAGTCTTTGCCAGCTATAGATAATGCTTTCTGTTTGTTTTGGGGTATCATACCTTGAGCACCACTGGGTGCTAGTGTTTGACCTTTGACCTTTCAGAGCATTGCATGTGCCTAGACTGCTCAATTATTGATGTGCGTGCATCATCCTGCCATGGGAGTTGGGCCACACCCCCTGTAGGCCTGGTTTCACACGCACACTAGTATTGATTTTGTTAACTGAGACCATTCGGTCAAGTGAGGAGCATAAACACAGCCTGGGCTAGTATTACCCGCTTTTCTCAATATCCGTCCAATGTGAAGGCTTCATTGGTCGGTACTGGCCTATTTTTGTGCATCATACATGGCTTTTTTTTATGTTTGTTCATGTGTTGTGACATTAACTATGTAGCCAATGGTACCTACGTAGAAAGTTTCAAATAGTCATGACAAGAGTGTTGTTTTGTTTTATTTACCAGAGAAATTTACCCAAATTTTGTGGGTAAAGGAGTTCATTGTCCATAATTGGTTGAGCAATATGTTACATTTTGCTTTACAACTGTAAATCCCCAATATACTTCAAGCTAATTCTAAGAACATCATTTGAACAAATTCAGGTTAAAACAAAGATTGTTTGGAGTTTGTTTCAGGAGTTCAAAATGAACTTTTCAAAAAAGCTTGCTCCAGCTGGTAAACACCTTCTAACGCTGGTCCATGCAATCGGTAGGCGTGCTCTGAGGCTCTATCTGCTTTCACATGGAAATTTTATCCAGTTCATTTCCTCTCCTGAGTCCATCGAGGTCAGACGTCCATGAGTAAAAACATAAACACCTGAGAGCTCCTTTATGGTAAAAAATAAAAATATAATTATAATTGAAAGCAACACTAACACTATTTTTCATGTTTAATACTGTTTTAATATCTATTGAATAAAGTGCTGTATAAATAAACATGATGTGGCTTTCAGATGTGCTGCTATGGTTTTTGATCCCCCTGAACATCATATTGAATTGGACCCCCTCAATCTCCGGGTGGGGGACCTCTCATCAGGGCCCATGGAGTCATGCTAACCTTCCCTCCCGTTACTACGCCCCTGGTGACTTTACTTGGCTGGAGTGCCAATTTGCAGAGGTTGTGCTAAGATATCAACATTGCTATGATCAGAACCTGCTGTTTTCTCACTGCAAAGGTATTTCGAACTTTAGAAACGAAGAATTTAAAAGAACTTTGTGATGAGTGAATATCCTGTATATCAGGCCCTTTAAGGGTTAGTTCACCCATATAGCAAAATTATGTAATTAATAACTTAACCCCATCTTGTTTCAAACCCGTAAGACCTCCGTTTATCTTTGGAACACAGTTTAAGATATTTTAGATTTAGTCCGAGAGCTCTCAGTCCCTCCATTGAAGCTGTGTGTATGGTTTACTGTCCATGTCCAGAAAGGTAAGAAAAACATAATCAAAGTAGTCCATGTGACATCAGAGGGTTGGTTAGAATTTTTTGAAGCATTGAAAATACATTTTGGTTCAAAAATAGCAAAAACTACGACGTTATTCAGCATTGTCTTCTCTTCAGTGTCTGAGTTCAAAACAAAGCAGTCTGTGTATCCGGTTCACAAACGAATCATTCAGTTCACCAAATCGAACTGAATCGTTTTAAACGGTTCGCATCTCTAATACGCATTAATCCACAAATGACTTAAGCTGTTAACTTTTTTAATGTGGCTGAAACTCCCTCTGAGTTCAAACAAACCAATATTCCAGAGTAATTCATTTACTCAAACAGTACACTGACTGAACTGCTGTGAAGAGAGAACTGAAGATGAACACCGAGCCGAGCCAGATAACGAACAATAGACTGACTCGTTCACGAGTCAAGAACCGGTTGCATCGGTTTTCGGATCACCAGTAGTTCTTTCGGACAGTTTGATTCAATAAACCGGTTGAAGAAAACGGTTCACCAGTTCTTTTGCGCTCAACATAATGGCGTCATTTGTGATGATTGCCCTTGATTCAAGCCTTCGGTTTACCCGCGCTCATAACACTAGCACAGAATCAGTTCAGAATCAATCATCAAAAGAACAGTTCAGTTCAGACGCCCTGTGTGTCGGTCTGCTTCATGCTGAATCACACATGTGCAGTGTCATCAGCTCCTCGGTTCACGAATCGGACGCATCTGACAGAAACGGTTCTTGACTCGTGAACGAGTCAGTCTGTTGTTCGTTATCTGGCTCAGCCAGAATAAAGTCTGTGTTTTTGCTATTTTTGGACCAAAATTTATTTTCGATGCTTCAAAAAATTCTAACCGACCCTCTGATGTCACATGGACTACTTTGATGATGTTTTTCTTACCTTTCTGGACATGGACAGTAGACCATACACACAGCTTCAATGGAGGGACTGAGAGCTCTCGGACTAAATCTAAAATATCTTAAACTGTGTTCCAAATATAAACGGAGGTCTTACGGGTTTGAAACAACATGAGGGTAAGTTATTAATTACATAATTTTGCTATCTGGGTGAACTAACCCTTTAAGTGTACCCTCACTCTTAGGATAGCTCATGTAGCCTGACTGTTTAAACATGTAAGTAATTTTGGTTAAAAGCATCTATCAAATGTGTAATTATAGGATGTGACTTTAGGCAGTCATGTGATCAAGTGATCGTATCATGCCAGTGTGATATAGGTATAGGTCTTTACACATTTTATTTATAGGCAATTTATATACTCACAATGCAGGAATTTAAGTCCTGGTCATTTTTATTTTTATTTATTTTGGTTAGGATATTTATAAAAATGCTGTTTGTAACTTTCCATTTTGTTGTCAGGCTGTGTGCAGGTTGTGGTTCAGATGTTTATCTGGGTCAGTTCTGGTCCCATTGGTAAGATGGACCCCATCTTGTCCTCATGAGATCCCCTCCCTGCCTGCCCCAGGTGCCCCTGGCATGGTCTTCACTCAGTTTTGTCCGTTAAGTACCACCTCAAATATTAATGAGTCTGTGTAGGTCAGGAGGTGATGCATGCATGAAGTTACTGTTGACCAGTGAGGTTTAACTAACCCCCTGAAAGTGCTTATCCACAGTACAGAATGTTAGCCTCTGAGGATAATGTGCTGGAGGTCTCTATAAAGATGATGTTTCTCACAGTAGCCATGCCCTACACTGATCAGATGAGAGGGTTTTTGTTGTCTCTTGGTGTTGTTGAAATAGGACTATTTTGAATTGTTGCAGTTTAGAATCTGGGTATATCAAAATATATATATATCATTGTTTACAGAGCAATGAGTATTTATTTCAAATCTTCTTTATTAATAAAATTTTTCATACACTCTTCACAACAGTAAACAGACTCTAAACTTAGGTACTGGGTAAGATATTATCAGCCTTTACTGATGGTGTGTAAACATGCCTGTTAGGTTGGTGCACTTTTTAATATAGTGAGGCTTTGCAAATGATGTCTTCAAAGAACTAAACGTTATGCATGAGTGTATATATGTTTTATTATCTTCCCAGACATTACCCAGACCTAATTTATTTATACATTACGGTAGCTGTCTGGGAGATAAAGATCTGTTTCTGCTACTGAAAATTAAATGATGTGTTTACAATGTGCTTATGTTGGTTACAAATTAAGATGAGCTGTCTGAGGTTAACGCCTCTCTCACAAACAGAAAAACTTTATTGACAATTCGACTGTTCCAAACCCAAAGTGGTAAAAGTGAGAAGTTGTGGGGGAGGAATCACCTTGTATATCTGATCCGACTCACACGTGTTTGTGTTTAAAATTCAGAACCATGCTGATTGACAGAGCCTTGCGTGTGGCTATTAAAGAGGATTCGAGGAGCCACTCAGCGGAGTGTGAAATTACACCTGTCCGCTGTTTGCACACACTCTCATATCTGCATGAGCCTAAAATCATCATCAGAATTGTATTCAAATACCTCCGTGTGGCAGCCAGTGACATGTGAAGGTCAGGTAAGGAATGTTTGTTTGCGAGGTCAGTGATCTCATTATAAATTGCATGCTTAATCCCATATGTACAACTTTTAAAGATATATTTCTGTTTATGTAACTTAATATTTAACCTTTATTCTAATGTGAATTTAAATCATTCTATTAATTAAGCTAAATGTTACTTTTTTATAAACTGACAAGGGAAGGTGACCATTAAAAAAGATATAGTACAAAATGTAAACAGAATATAAAAGATTATAATAGCTATATTTGATCAGTTATAAGTGTACTTATGTTTGTGTCCTCCCTTTTTCACTCGATTGGTTTACTTGTTCTTATGTGATTACATTATACAGACCATCTGTGCAAATTGTCTTCTTCCGTGCATAGATGTGGAAGAGTCAGGCTGCTTGACTCTTGCGTGTTTTTACTTTAATTTGTCTGTGCTGTTTGTTGAGTGGTCCAGTGGAGCGCGTGGTGACAGATGATGTGAATTATTGATTGCAGCCTTCCTGTAGCTGAGTGTAGCAGGCCTTGTTCTCCTTTCCCCATCCATCAGCCTCTCTCCGGCAGCAGCACTCCACCTGCCCTTTGCTCCTTCACCACCTGCAGACTGAGAGCTCTGGGGTTCAGTGAGAGAAAAAGAAAGATGTTCACTTTGGCTCCAGTTCTGTTCACCAGATCCATGCCATTACATCTGATACAGACTGTTCTCTGGACCCTACCATACAGCTGTACCTAACAATTTTAAATTGACACTGCTATTGCAGTAGTATTATTTATTGTAAAATTGGTGCGAAAAATTTAAACCTAATGTAAAAAAAATGGGGGATTTGAAAGATGTAAAGTACAATTAAATGCCAACCAACAGCTGACTCAGAACAGTACATCAATTCTCAGACATCCCAGAATGGGTCTCCAACTGGGTAACACACTGATCCAACAAAACTTAAAGAATGTGTCTGTTGCCATTTCTCAGCATCTGTCGGTGCAGTGTGAATTGGCCTTAAAGGGATAGTTTACCCAAACAGGAAAATTCTGTCATTAATTACATTAATAACCTAATGTAATTCCAAAACCTTTTTTCATCTTCAGAACTCTAACTCTATTTTTGATGAAATCCGAGAGCTTTCTGATCCTCCATATAAAGCAGGAATGCTACTGAAATTCCTTACAAAAAAAAAAGAAGTTCATTCAAGTGTGCAATAAGTACACTTCTTTTAAACTATAAAACAGGAAAGTGTCCTTTCAGTCTGCTTTTTATGTACTTCTTAGAAATGTGTTTTATGTACTTTTACAAGTACAATTAAAATGACATGTAAGTATACTTGACTTATACTTAGAAAACTAAGTAGCATTTCATTTGAGCTGTAGCCTACTTGTTGCTCCGAGAATGTTTTCATTGTTATATGGTAGGGGCGCTATTACACATCTTCTATACAGAATTTCCAAAAACACGAAAACAGTGAAAAAAACGAAAAACAACAGATGCTTTCACAAGTAATCTAATAAGACCATCAGACATTAAACGGCATCACATTTGTGTAACATTGTGGAAAAAATGTTTACCAATGTAGAGGTAATAATGATTATGCAACTTATCAAAACTTATTCAAACTTATCAAACTTTTGCATATACATTTTGATTCATTCTGAATCTATTTCGTAGTCCTTTTTCAGCTTTCTGTTTAAAAATGTGGTTTACTGTTTATTTTTTATTACTGAAACGTACCCACATTCAAATGTTTATAAAAAAAGAATGCATGAAGCTAGAATAACATGTTTTTGTTTACGAGCAGATACCCTGTACTTTCTTTTTGATGATGAACAAAATATATTCACATTCTAAAATAGGGACATAGCAGTATGATGTAAAGTTCACTTAAATAACTTACGACAGTTGCAGTATAAATCTACTTAAACTATTAGTTTACTTAGACTGTACTTCAAAGTGTAATAAAAATGCTACAAGTATCTTATTAGTAAACTATCAGTATACCTTTAAGTTCACTTTTTAGTTTTTAATTAATAAAATAAAATTATAATTCTTTTAGGCAAGGGCTGTTCCCAGACCCAGAAATGTAATAAGGACATCGGTAAAACTGTCCATGTGACATCAGTGGTTCAGCCCCTGTTTTACAAAGCTATGAGAATACTTTTTGTACACAAAGAAAACAAAAAAAACAAAAACAACTTATTTATTTACCAATTCTTCTCCTTCAAATCACATCATCATTTTTTTTTAAATGTAGGGGTTTTTATTTGTCCACAAAAGGTAATCTCATAGCTTCATAAAATTGCGGTTGAACCACTAATGTCACATGGACTGTTTTACTGCGTTTCAGCTAGAACTGACTTCAAGCAACGCTGCTGTCTATGCAGGGTAATAGAGCTCTCGGATTTCATAAAAAATATCTTAATTTGTGTTCCAAAGATGAACAAAGGTCTCACAGGTTTGGAACAACTTTAATTATTGACAGAATTTTCATTATCCCTCAATCACTATCCCTTTAATATTTTTTGGTTTATGTATCCACATAGGACACTATTATGTACATGTTTTCTATACAGGGACCTCTTCACCCATGGACTCAACAAGATATAATTCTTAGTTGTCCATATTGATATAATAGCATCCGGCTGATGCTACAGATTTGTCAGCTACAGATTCATGCTGTGGCTCTGCCATTCCACAACATCCCAAAGGTGTTCTTCTTGGATTGAGATTTTGTGACAGGGGGCCAATGCAGTGCGCTGAACTCATTAGCTTGTTTATGAAACTAACTTGAGGTGATTTATGTTTTGTGACATGGGATACCATCCTACTAGAAGTAGCCATTTGAAAATGTGGTCATAAAACTAGGCATCCACCTCCAAACCGCAAGCCATACAGTTGGAATGTGAAGCTTGTGTGGATTTCTGTTGCTGTTGCCTATCCGCTTCAAGGTATGTGGGTTTAGAGATATTTTTCTGTATACCACTTGTTATAAAGCATGTTTTTCAGTTACTGTCATCTTCCTGGCCTCTCTCCTTTGACTTCCCTTACTAATTACAGTTCACGAGTTTTGCACTAACATATAATTTGATAGAGCAATGAGTAGCATATTTGGCATGTTGTCTGAAGGGAGAGCTCCGAGCTCAGGATAGAGCCCAAACCCAGACCCCATCCCAAGAATGGGATTAAATTAGATTAAGCGTGAGGTGTTTGGGTGAAGACGAGATGCTGGAAAACTGTCGTGGAAGAGATGTAAACTGGCTGTATATATACCCAAATTGTGATTATTAAGGTGATTAGCTGACGAGCTCCAGCTGGGCCAGACTGATTGATTATCTGATCGTGCTCCTTCCGAACAGTGTTAATAAAACATAATTTGTTTTCACTCACAAAACTGCCACTCATCTGATGTTTTATTATTATTATTATTATTATTATTATTATTATTATTATTATGGAGCTTTCTCAATAGACTTAGAGTAAGGGTGTCCAATGCTACTATGGAAGGGCCATCTTACTGCAGGGTTTGGGATCAGTCTGCTTTGACACATCAGCCTGTGATGAAGCAGGTCATTGCAGATCCAGAGATTGCTCCCATATGGTTGCAAATCCAGAGATTGTCATTTTATATGATATAAGATACTTACTCAGTCACTTAGTTTTGACTTGGATTGAAAAAGAACTGAACCTCTTATATACTGGGTTGGGAAAAAATGGTTAGTTTTTTAGATATTTGCCTTAACAATATGTTTACCTTGTTCACAGAAGCAAACACTGGCACACTGCAGCCTATTCTGGCCAAGAACACCCCTACTTAGAATGAAAAAGCTGTCTAACTGACATAAAGCAACCTTTTGGGTTTGTTTCAAATGTTTTAATTTAATTATACAACAAAACTCAATAGTGGTGCCCCAACCTGCTGCAATGATTATATTTGGTGTATCTTATGGTGTATCCATCAGCACTTCAACATTTCACTAGTTGTATATCTGTATAGAATCCCATGATGAATCCTCCACCTAGAAATGGCTAAATAGGCTACATATTTTTTTAGAGCATTTTAGCATGTCTTGCAGTGCATTTTGTTATTGTGGGAATGGAAATGTTTTGCTTCTGAATATAACCTCAAACTCTGGCTTAGACTCTGTCTAGGCCATTAGCAGGGACTGTTGTGTATTCTTATATAGAATGGTACCGTGGCTGTCACATGTGTCAGGGGCCACTTATGGCCTGATGGATCGGAGCAATGGAGACCCATGAGTCTAGGTGATGGCATTCGTAGTAGCAGACAGGGAAAAAAGAAACAATTACCTTGCTGCAAAACGTTAAACCTCATAAATGTTTCAGCTTGCTTCTCATCGTACAAGACTGTTGTTCCTCTCCACTGGCTGAAAATACTTTCCTGCCGGCCTGCTCTTTACCTGGAGAGCCTTCAGCTCCTGTGCCACAACCGGCTCTAGACAAGAAGGCAGTGGAGTGAAAAGTGGCCATACTCATTGAGTAGTCTCTCCTCATAGCACCCCCATCTGCCCTGCTCAGGTCCCCATCACACCACCATACATCACAGAAAATCTCCTCATTTTGGTGATGATTAGCTTATTATTAATTCATGAGGCCATTCATCTGTATGGTTGCCCCTTTCCTATCCATAGACCCCTTCTGCCCATTCCTCCCCACCTTGGTCAAACCGACCACCCCATACACACACACAGTTCCACCTTTTTGGGGTCTGAGGCACATTGATTTCTCCATTAAGCAGCACTCTGAAGCCACTCCTTCCCCTTGTGGATTCTGTTCTCCCTTCCTCCTCTTTGACTCACCCTCGGCCAGTCATCTGGGAGCAGCTGAGAGACAAAATTGCTGTCAACACTCTGATTTACATCACATCTCCAAGTGCTCCACAAATGATCCATGCAGAGCACTATATAGAAATGGACTATCACTTATAGTGCCTCCTGCTGGATGGGTGTGAAACTGCATATAGTAGGATGGATTTCTGCAATTGGACATTTAAAATTACTCTGATGTGTTGGAACTGGTTTGGAGCTAGGACTTCCAGGACAAAGTTCCTCCAGTAGAAGGGTCTGATAGCTAATAGTTATACTTTTTATTATATAAATAAAATGTGATTTTTGTGGTGGGAGAGTGTTTGCTGCTAGTAGCTATTTTTCAATTTCAGACTATCTCTAAAGCATAATATTACTTCTTAATTTCACAGGTGAATTCCTCTTCCAGCTGAGAAAATATGTCTCTAATAATGTTAACACTTCAAACTATACCAACCTTTGCCTTCAAATAGGATTTCAATCGTCCATAACTTTTTAAAATTGTATTTATATTGGGCTATGTGTGGTGAGAGCTGTGTGAGTACAATTTCTGATTTGGCACGAACTGTGCTCTGAATGTTCTTTTTAGTGAAACCCAGGGATACAGACCTGATGGATTTTTGCTGAAGCATGTTTTCAACATGCAGAACCCGTGGGCCTGTAATATTGTATCGGAGCATGGCTCTAATGGTGGCAAAGGGAAAGTGCAATATTGTATCTAGGCTGTAGGAAAATCAATATGGATCTGCTGTATGGGTTTAGGTAAAAAGAACAATTCACAGACATGCATCCCAGAGAAATATTATTTCTCCTCCCTCCTCTTTTTTTTTCCTGTTAGAGTGATCATAAAATGGTATGCCCTCTTTACAGTATCGATCAGTCAATAAAGGACTTCACTGACCAAATGGTGAGTACATTATCAGGTCATAAGTACACCATAGTAGAAATAAAAGCGTTTCTCACTGTGCTAAGACGGTGGGTTTATATGCCATTTTGGAAGTCCAGAACAGGGACATACTGTATTCTGTAACTTGCCATATGATACATGCAGAAGGACTAAACATTAAAAGCCTCCTGACATATCATACAATAAATACATAAATAAAATTAAAAATAAAAATCTATTTTAAGTGTTTACCTTTTACTTGCCATCATTTACACTTAATGTGTTTTAGTATTCTGACATATGATTTACATGAAGAAAAGAATTGCAGTGCTTAATGCGCCTTTTCTCTCATATATTTTTAAAAGAATATTGATTAACAGTATTTGTTGCAGTATTTGTGGCATAATTTGGCTATATATTACAATTTCTTTAATATATAAACAACATATTCTTTAGAAATATATACATGCATGTGTGTGTATTTATATATACATAATAAATACTATAGGTATAATGGAAATACAGAAATCACATTTGCTGTAGTCTCCCATTCATTACTATAGATATTTACCCCTACTATGATGAAATGTGAATAAGGTCTATTGTAAGTGCCTAGCTGTAAGTGCCACAACAAAGAGCTTAGCTCTTAAATATTCATACAGTTGGTTTGATTGTTTTTTCAGATTAAATGTTGTGGAAACCACGTCTAATGTGAGTAAATAAGGCAACATCCATTTATTTCCTGCCATTTCACATATCATTGATCTTCCCTTGGATGTACATTCATTAACATGCATAATTAAATTTTCTCCAGAATATAACGCCACTCCAGGGGATATGACTTAAAAAACCAAATGATTGAGTGATGTGCAACTAATCGCAAGGTCATCATGGACTATCATTGAGAAGTTCAGGTAAGCAAAAGGCCCCTTCGCTCCAACTGAGACCCCTGGATGTCTCATATTCTAGGGTTGAGTTAGCGGTTGAGAAGGAGGAGGTTGTGTTCTAATTTGAGGAAGTGCTTATTTACATGACTGACACACTGGGATCACCTTCAAAGTCGCTTGTAATGAGACGGGACGACTGTGGAGGGAGGCCGGCTGCTGCATGTGGTGCAGGGGACGAACGGGGAATGCACTGAATTATAAATGAGTTTTCTGCACAAGAAATGTGAGAGTTAGCTTTAATTTCCCATTTAGCCGGTATAGCCTTAGACAAGACTGTGCTAACTAATCAATAGAGCCCCTCCGCAAATGTTTTCGATGCTCTTCTAATACCCAGACAGGCCAAGACTCGGATGCAATGAACTCTACCCAGCTCTGATTTTCCTTTGTGTAACTCTGTATGGGCATGACTTTTATGTATTTATGGATCTGTAAGCCCTTCACACCATGAATATGGATTTTTCACACCAGAACTCACTGAAGCAATTTCCCCTGGTCCATGATGAAACTGAACTTTACCTGATCCTGGTCAGATTAAATTCCTAATGAAATGATCACACACTTTAAGTAGTTAAATTTGACATTACTCTTCTGTTTCAGTCTCTGCCCTCGTCGACTCAGACTCTTTGGGCAATTTCATATCCCACAACCTCTTTAAATAGACTCCATCTACCCTGCCTACGTCAAGCCCAGGAGCTCAGAGTAGAGACCATTCAGGGAAAGCTGCTAGGGCATGGGCGGGTGCAGTTTTGCACCCCGCCACTGAGATTGAGGATCGGATGTCTGAATGAGGTGATCATTTCCTTCCTGGTACTAGATGGACCCGCAGTGGATATCACCCTGGGACACCCCTGGCTTACTCTCCACTCCCCAGAAGTCACAGTCTCAGCACTCTACCCATACCGCTAAGACATCCCGTCAAGTCACAAGTTGCTTCCACCCTAATTGAAAGTCCTGAGCCTCAAGAAACACCCACCGTCCAACCTGACTATGCAGCATTCCAGGGTGTCTTTAGTAAGCAGGCAACCACTCGTCTTCCACAGCATCAGCCATGGGAAATGTGCTGTCGACTTGCTGCCTGGTGCTTAACTTTCCACAGGTGGAGTATACCCCCTGTCATCCCGGGGTGCAAGGCCATTTAGAATTCCATCCAAGAGGCTCTTAAGCAAGGCTTTATCCGAACATCCACCTCCCCGGCAGGCTAGAGTTTCTTCTTCATGGGCTAAACGGGGGCTTGAGGCTGTACATTGACTACCACATGCTGAATTCCCAGATGGTGAAGCTACCATATCTATTTCCCCTGGTCCCAGGTGCCCTGGAAGAACTTTGGGGAGCCCTCATTCTCTCCAAACTGGACCTGCGGAGCTCGTACAATCTCGTTTGTATCCAGGAAAGTGATGAGTGGAAGACGGTGTTCATTATCCCTGCAGGCCACTGTGAATACCGGGTTATGTCGTATTGCCTGTCAAACTCCTCATCTGTCTTCCAAGGCTTCATGAACAAAGTGTTCCAAGAGTTCATCGCCACCACGACATGTAGGTACTCCAGAAGCTCTGTCAACATCAGCTTAATTTAAAATTGGAGAAGTGCGAATTCCATCGCTCCTCTGTCAATTTCCTCAGATATGTCATCAGTCAGAAAGGTATCCAGATGGACCAGGGGAAGATGAAGGCCATCAGGGAATGGCCGCTTCCACAGTCGAGGCAGGAACTGCAAAGATTCCTGGGATTCACAAACTTCTGAATTTCAGCATGCTCAAGGCTCCTCTTACTTCCCTGCTATGAGGCAAATCCAAGTCCCTGTCCTGGAACAGTCATGCCTGCGAAGCGTTCAACCAGCTCAAAGGGGCCTTCAGCATAGCCCCCATCCTTTGTCATCCAGGTACCATTCGTAGTGGAAGTTGACGCCTCTACCACCGGTATTGGGGCCGTCCTGTCACAGCAATGTGGTGAACCTCCAATCCTCCATTTTTGCGCTTACTCCTCCAGAAAACTGACCCCGGCAGAGCAAAACTATGACATTGGCAATCGGGAACTGCTCGCCTTTAAATTAGCCCTGGAGGAGTGGCGTTACTCACACTGAAACTGCTCCGCCAGGCTGCCCAGAAGGGAAGACTTATATTTCTGCCTTCCAGCATCAAACCCTTCTGTGCTCAATGCACAAAGTATCGGGCTCTGGACACCCAAGTAGCCAACGGACCCTCTCGCTCCTCCAGGCTCGGTACTGGTGGTCCAGTATAACCCAGGATGTCAACAGGCACATTCAGTCTGTGCCATGTCCAAATCTCAACATCATCTCCCCATAGGCAAGCTCATCCTGCTGCCCATGCCCCATAGACCCTGGTCTCACATTGGAGTGGATTTCTTCACTGACCTCCCCGCATCAGAAGGTAAAACCTGTATCCTTGTTGTGGTTGATAGCTTCTCCAAGGCCATTAAATTCACCCCTCACAAGGGTTTACCAACTGCATTGGAAACAGCAGAATGCCTATTCACTCAGGTCTTCCGGAACTATGAAGGAGGAACTATGAACCTCCTAAAGGAGGTTGTCTCTAACCCAAGTTCATCTCCCGAATGTGGAAGGCCTTTTTCCAGTTACTTGGAGTAACAGTGTGCTTGTCCTCAGAGTACCAACCACAGACGAATGGCCAGACTGAAAGAAGGATCCAGGAGCTCAGACGTTACCTCTGGTCATACTGCCACAAGGATCAGCTCAGCGGGAGCCACTTCCTCCCTTTGGCCGAGTATGCACAAAACTCCCTCTGTCAGAATACCACTGGCCTGACTCCTTTCCAGGGCATACTCAGCTACCAGTCCCCGCTCTTCCCATGGACGGAAGAGCCCTCAGAGGTTGTAGCTGCGGACTACTGGTTCTGGGAGAGCGAGAGAGTGTGGGACTCTTCAAAGAGCAGTGCGGCGGCATAAGAGCTTTGCGGATTCCTGGCATACTGCTACTCCCACCTACTAGCCTGGAGAGCTGGTCTGGCTGTCCACCTGCAATTAAAGAAGCTGAGTCCCTGCTATATTGGTCCATTCCCGATACAGAAGCAAATCAACAAAGTTACCTACCTTCTTCAGCTTCCACCCCTCAAACCCTGTTCTTCTTCTTCCTCCTCAGGATCCACCAAGCCAGAAGCACCCCCTCCTCCAGAGATTCTAGACCAGCCCTCGGTGTACCAAATTAAGGACATCTTGAATTTGCGGCGACAGGACGGATGGTAGTAAGACCTAGTCAACTGGGAGGGATACGGATCGGAGGAAACATTCTGGGTGGCCCGCGACGATATACTGGACCCATTATTGCTAGAAGAATTCCACCGCAACCATCCTAACCATTCTACACTTTGAGGTCGCGGTCGCCCTCATCACAGAATGAGGGTGTCAGAAGCCACCCCTGGAGGAGAGGGTAATGTCAGGACATCACAGTCACTCACGTCAACACAGTCACCCCCGTCGACACTCACCAGATCTCAATCACTGGAATTCTAATCACCCGCATCTGCAATCGCTCATTAAGCCAGCTTTATCTCCACACTTCACACTCCACACTCTGAACAATATCAGGCTATTTACCTGTATAATTACCTGTTGTCTCCTTACCTCTAGTATTTCCCAAAATCTGTATGATCCCAAGTCTCCTCCGCACCTGTTTGTCCCCAGGATTCTTGCAGCCAGCCAAACCAAGTATTATCAAGAGCTAAGGACTCCCGAACTCAACTCTTATACTAACCTGTCTCAGGACCAAACCAAATCTCCAGGTTCTCTTATGAGAACCAGGCTGAAAAAATGATGTGCACCCCTGTTTATAGATATAGGCTACAGATATAAGCTCTATTTAAATGAGGAAAGATCAAAATCTTCAAAACTGCTTTTAAATATTATATTTCAATAATCTGTGTGAAGTCAGCAATAATATCTAGCAATGGTACTACAAAATTGCATCATTAGCTAATCAATTTTCTCATTCATTTTTCTCCAAAAATTCTGTCTGCCTACCCCTTATATCCTTTATTCATTGTAAAATGTGATCAGTAAGGCAAAGAGAGATGTGTAATGCTCCTCATGACGTGTGAGTACTACAAACATTATGCTGTATTTACGTAATAGTACTGCTAGAGCTTGCCCATACCTACACGTATACAAAAATAGTGCTGACAAATGTGTTAAAATGTATTTAAATTTGTGCAATAAGAAAAGGCATGTTCAGTGCAAATCACCCAATCGTAATCTTAAAAAAAAAAGAAACAAAGAAACCAAAAGAAATTATTATTTTTTAGCCGTAATATAATGGGTACACAGTAGAACACTAATTATCTCTATTATATTTTAAGTACTGAAAAGTGTATAAATGTAGCGAAGTTGTTTTTAACAATAAATCTAAAACCACAGCAATTTTTCAGATTTTTCCGAAGTTTTCTGATTTCTGATTCTGAATTTTATTAATCATCATAGTCATTGAAACAGTACATCTAGTTTATAAAAATATAATGTGCGGCATGAGAAAAAGTAAACAGTGTGAAAATAAAAAATAAAAAAATTACTATTCACTGTTTGCTGTTTGCTAGACATGGTTGTATAGCATATAATTTGGTTTAAATCACTTATTCTGGCCAAGATCTGCCATCAGAGAAGACCAGATTGACATTATTTGGTTTTATTATGTGAATAGGGTTTATATAAACTAATACAATAATGAAACAGCATGGAAAAAATGCCGCAGAATTCTACAAATTATCATACAGGAAAAATAATAGGAAATTTGTGACTCTATGATCAGAATTGCTACTTGTCCAAAAGTAAAAGTTCAGATTATTTCATAGTCATAACTCTGAAAACACAGACCTGGAAATGTAGTTGTTGTGAAATGCCCCAAACAAAATCTATTTTCAAAGAGTGATTGCACTAACCTCAGCAAATCCAGTGATTGATTAATCCTCAAAAGAGTTTGCCATCTTTGAACCTTGTAAACACTGTTTCCAGGCGGATTGATCTGGAAGTTGTGTGTCACATATAGTAGTTTTAGTGGTCCTGTCTTAGTTAGAGACTAATATACAATTTCAGTATCAGGTTCAGTCACTGGCTGTTTAATGTGCTTTTTTGTTTAATTCAATTGTTTTTAAATGCAAAGAAATCTTGGTAATTGTTCTGATTCTTTCTAGAAATACTTGAAATCAGGTCCATTTTAGTGAAGTGTAAAGGGGCCAAACATCCTTCGTAGTGCAACATGCAAAGCTTTTCTCTGACCTTGGCTTTATCAGTTGGGATTGTGGGTTGTGTAGCTGTAGTGGAGGGAAAAAATTCATCAAATCTCCAATGACTTGTGTGAAATTCAAATGCTCTCCTACAAGCACAAGAGATGAAGCAGACTGCCATTCACAGGGATGAGTGATACTGCACCCAGTACACTTGACAGGATGGCAATCGATCCCTGCAAACCTTGTCTTTATAAAAGGCATATGAGAAGAAAAAGCTCTAATAAACATCTCTTTAACTTGGCTTGCTCACAACAAAGCTATCCTTTCTGTCAGCCAGAGCTGCCTTAGAAAAAGAGATGCACATGTGATCAATTATGGATGCGCTGTCTCCTACCCCTGGAGTTGGCGAACACATTAGGTAATGCAGGAGCTCAATTTAACTAGATGGGCTTGTTAATGTGTCCCGCTGGGAAAGGCCTCCGGTTCCTTTTGAGTTTCCTCTTGAACGGGGAGGGAAAATAATGTTTGGAGATGGTAGATGAGAGAGCGCTTGGAGTTGGTACAGCGTCCCAAAGAGAGGGCCACCCTTCTACGCTCGAGTCAAGGATGCACGAGTGGGCATCGGGTATAAACAGTATCAAGGACGTCAGTTGTGTTCTAGGAACCGTCTGCTGATTAGACTTTAGCTCTCTAATTCATTGGAGGTTTAAATTAATGATGCCCATGTTCTAGTTTTTAACTTCTGGTGGTTTTAAAATGTTGTCAAGCGTGTGGTTCCATTTGTTCATTGTTTCACTTGAACTTTTAAACGGCAGGTAGAGACCGCAGGGCTTATTAATGATGCAAAATGTGTTTTTATCCTTTACACAACATGTGCACAATGTGTCCACATTCAAGAGGAACCCAAGACCTATTATTGGTCATTTCTGGAACATTTGCTTTACACTAAATTGAGGTTTAACTCAAGGTCCTGACCCAGACACATGCAGATGCAGCCCTTGCCGAGAAATGTATGATCTTTCTCCTGTGCTTTGCACTCCATGATTGGCTTTTGTAGAGAATCTAAAAGGACCTCAATTAGCGGGCCAAGAAAGCGGCTGATGGAATGAGAGTGCCGTCTGTAAACTCGCTCTGCATGCGTCCGCTAATGCATGCTCCGGTTTGGATCCGTGCCCTCAGCTCTAATGTGAGCTGCATTGCTCTTTGAGTGACACGTCATATGCAAAAAAATGAGACCAGGCTGGTCCAGGCTTTTTAATGTGACCAGTTCCTTGGGACCGGGACCTGAGTGGTAATTGCAGACTGATGGAGGGAAGTGGCAGGTGTGACTGTCAGCTCTAATCAAGCCCTCGTGTCCAAAACCCATGATCCTTCAGGAGCAGGGAAAAAGAGTGAAAATAGAGTGCTCATTTTCCACCACCGCTTCCATTTCCTCTCACCCCTCCTGCGCTCGTCCCATGACTCTGTTTTCACCTTTCTCTTCTTTACCTTAGCCTGTGCTCTTTCACCCTTTCCACACCTGTCGACTTGATTATGGAAATTAGCATTTGTGACGGAGCTCTAAAAAGCAGATTAGCAAGAGGAAAGGCTTTTTATTGTGACATGGCTATTCCGTTGGGGAACCAGAGGGTGGAATTTGCACATCATTTGGAGGGGGGACCTTATGTTTCCTTAGTCTTGTTGGGAAGAGACGTAGAGGGTTTTTTTTTTTTTTTAAGGGGACGGGGCGTCCAATTGAAGGAGTCTTGCTATATCAGTATTCCAGATCAGAGCATTCATTGTTTTAATACAATATCGAATGGACTATTAGTCTTTGACTTCCATGACCTCCACTAAATGCAAACAAATGAATGCCATAAAAAAATGCAATATGCATATTTTTGTAATCTATTGTTGAAGGTCCAGGTTTAATGCAAGTTAAGTTCAGACGAAAGCATTTGTGGCATAATGTTGACTACCAGAAAATATAATTTTCTGAAAAGATCAGTAATAATTATTTTTCAATCAAAACAATGTTACAATGTATAGTTTATATCTTGTAACTATACATTTTAAGGGGCTCACTGTGACATAAAGCTTTGCTTTTTTTGAAGAAAAAAAGTCTTCAACTAAAAGATTTTTTAAGCCACAAATGCTGACAAAAGAAAACTCAGGATATTCCTTTAATGGAGTAAATAAAGGAGAATATCTATCTATCTGTCTATCTATCTATCTATCTATCTGTCTATCTATATATCTATCTAAAATAAATAATCATAACATAATCACAACAGATGCATAAGAAATAACAATAACAATAAAATCTAAGAATAAAAAAGTGATTAATACTTGATATAAAATGTATTAAAACTGTATATAAGTATATAAAGATAAGGATACATAAATAAAAAAGATGCAATACAAACAGCCAGATTTAGCACAGTGCAAATTCATTAAATGCAAATAGTTTGGAGCACATCTGATCTCTTCTGGAAACTGGTTTCTGCTCGGGCGGCATGGCTCTTTGTTTTGAGTGACCTCTTTCTACTGACTTGGTTCTAATGATCTGATTGTTCATTTAGATTTATGTTAGATGTGGATATGTACAATGAATTGAGGTCCTAAGCCAGTATTTGAATTATAAATAAGTAGTAGTACTTCAAAATTCAATTCTAAATGTAACTGGAAGCCTGTGATATGTTCAAATTATCTGGATCTGCTCAGAATCCTGACAGGAGCATTCTGGATGAGCTGCAGCTTTCTAATGGTATTTTAAGGAGATCCAGTGAGGAGTCCATAACAATGTTTCACCCTGCTGGTGATAAAAGCATGGACAAGTTTCTTGACTGGAAATAAAGCATCCAATTAGCACTGTTATTGCTTTGACTTGACTATTGAAGCTATAAGGTCAGACTCCAAAATCACACCAAGATTAGACCCCTAGAATTCATCTTGAGAATTTTGTCTTTTCTTCCAACGGCAGCGACTTCAGTTTTTTCTTTGTTTAGCTACAGAAAGTTTTGACACATGCACGTGTCAATACCATCAATGCATTAGCACAGGAAGTCATTAGGAAATAAGGCTATGTTAATCTGTGTGTCACCCGAAGCACTCTGGTACTTTCTCATTATTTGGCTCAGTGGGACCATATACAACTTGAACAGGAGTGGTGCAAAAATTGAACCTTGTGGGACTCCACAAGTCATAGATGCCTATGCTCACATAGTAACCCCCTCCTTTTAAGTATGTCATGAGAAGGCAAGACAATGACAAGATGAGATCTGAAGCCTTGGGTGATGATACTATTGTATAAAGCTTTAATTTTTCAGAAAGACATTAAAAATGCACTCTGTCCCATTTCGCTGACAGTCTTTAAATATTGTAACTACCATATATCAGACTGCATTTCACTGTATTGTGATCCACTACTTGGAGACTGTTTAACCCACACAGGGTTAGTGAGAGATTGTCGCCCTGGCCTCTTTACCACATCAGCTCCTGCTTCTCAAGATCTGAGGCCTGAGTTCTCTTCATCTTTTAGTAGCTTTTTTAAAGGCAGTCACTCAGCAGGAGGGCTCTGATCCACTGGTGACCACAAACTGTGCGTCAAGCACACAGTTTAACTCTGACCTGGTCTGACATAAACATTTACGGCGGTGAATAAAGTAGTAAATAGTAAATCATTTTTATGTTTTGTCTAAAAATAGGGTGTTTTTATTATACGTCTGCTTTACATTTGGAAGGCTATATGATTTTAATATTTTTACATTTTACATTTTAATATTTTTGTTTTATTTGGTTAGACACAGTACAGAGATGTCAGGGAATAATTAACGACTGGATTAGAAAATACCACAAACTATATTCAAACTTGTGGTGTCTAGATGATGAAGGAAATTTTTTGAAATCTGATATATATTTGAGCAATTAAGATATTTTATAAAAGGAAATGCTATAAAGTTTAGTCTATAATTGTTCTATTGTTGCAGGAAGGAATGTTTCATTGTATAAAAATGCAAAATCCCTTAAAGTGTTTTCTAAACCATCCTTTAAAACTTAAATTTTTTACGGTAGCTTTTACGTGATCACTTTGTTTGTTATTAAATTGGCTTTGTATTTATTGGTTAGTTCTTTACTGCCTGTACTGTTGTGTGTATTTTTTTAACCTCATATTTTTTATTTATGTATTTATTTAAAAAAAGTTTATGTAAAGTGCTTTGAGATGCTACTTTTAAAGGCGCTATATAAAATAAGGTTTATTATTATTATTATTATTATTATTACTGTTATTATTATTATTTTATTTCTATTGCTTTCTATAAATCTCTTTCCTTGACACTGTCATAGGATATTCTCAAAAGGTTTGGGTGTCTGATTGGCCAGGCTGGTCAGGTCTGGTGCTTCGTTGAACAACATGTGGAGGAAAGCAAGTATTGTGTAGAATATTTTATTTTCTGCTGAAAAAGTCAGAAGGTCAATATCTCATGTCTTTGAAGACGAGGCTGTGGAGTTGCAGCTTTTTTTGAATTGGTAAAGTTTTGTTAAGTTACATAAAAAACTCAACCCATTTCTGTCTTAAATTTAATTAAATTTATTTCACTATGTTTTTACTGTAAGTGCTGTTTATTTGTAATAATGAATTTTATAGCATTTATAGCATTAACTGTTAACTTTGCATGTAGAAATTTGGTTCTGCATATAGTTTGTAAAACCATTCTGTTTCAGAGTATTAAAGCAGGTTATCTAATCATAGCACTTAACAAAATAAATATTGGAAGTTGGAGGTAAGGAGTAAGTTAAATGATAATACAATTTAATTATACAGCAAAATATCATTTTGGCTCAAAGTATTTCCTAGTCCTATCTACTTTACTGTTTATAAGAGTCACAAAAAAACCCTGCTTAAATATTACCGGACTCATAGCTGACTGAAGCTCAGCAGGTAGACAATTTATTTATGTCCTTCCCTCAGACAAACCTGCATAATGTTTATCTGAATCAGGCCTGCACATCCACAGAGTGGCTAAAGTTTGAAGACTGAATCATAAATCCTGTAAAAGTGCATAAGAAGAAAGGCGGTAGGGAGGGGGAGAGGGGAACGACACGGCAGCTAATTTGCTGACACGGGGGCGTTGGGGAGGTTGGCCTCTGATAATATTGTTTCTTGAAGGAGCAGCACAAGTAGTGAGAGGAACAAAAGTAACTGTGCCCCACAAATCCTGTAGCCAATTAGTCTGTATCAATAATTAATAGGCATTGTCTGTATGGGCCACAGCAGATTGAGTTTCTCTGTGCCTGCCTAGATTGTTATGACAAGTAGTGACTACATAATGATATTAGCGATTAATAATTCAGCGCAAGCAGTGTTGCTTCAGGTGACTGGGCTGGCCGTGCCTCCATTCCAGACCACACAGTGCGGGGTGGTCAGAAAAGAGTGCATTTGTTTGTATGTGTGTGTGTGTGTGTGTGTGTGGAAAGCATGTTGATGGACAAAACAGTGACTAGACATGGATTGAAATGTAGGACTGAAAGCAAAACAAGTCAACCCTGAAAGTAAAGCATAACTGTGATAACTGTGAATAAGGGACTGTTTGTTGTCATATTAAACAAAACATACTTTTAAAAGTGAGTGAAAAGTGATATATATATATATTTCACTTGCTGACATAATGGATCTTTTGTCATTTATTCTGACACCTAGTGGTGTGGATGAAACATCTTGCAAAAATTAAAAGATTTGCCTTTGTAAATAATTATTTTTTTGAGTTTTCCAAGGTTATTTATTCTGCAAGTGAATCCATCAAATAAAAGGAAGGTGATTGGTAGTAAGCTGGTCATGTGATCTCAAAATGGCCACCCCCATATGATGACCCGCTTCATATAATATAAATAAACCTTTATCAACTTATGAGACTAGTGTCTTCATCTTATGTGAGCAGGGCCAATAGAGGTGAAGTTGAAATAAAATTTAAATATTAGATGAAAAAATAAATAAAACTAAAGGAAGTTAAAAATGTTGCCTTGGAAACTAACTGAAATATGTTTAATTTTAAAATGACTAAAATGACTAACTATAAATAAACCAAAATAAAACTTAACTAAACAAAGGGGAGGGGGGGAACATATATTAATATTTAAAATAATAAGAGGAATAAACAAAACGACTTAAAATAAACTTAAAATATAAAAGTGGCTATTTGAAAAAAATCATGAAAACTAAATTAGCATAACATATATAAATAGCAGTGTAAGAAACATGTGGGTGTAACTTAAAACATTTTCCAAAAGTTATATTTGAGAACTGTATAAAAAAGGAGGAGGGGTGGGGGTGGGGGGTACCTTTAATGTGTAAAGAACTGCAGTAATAATATTAGTTTACATTTTGAGGACAGTGGCTGTTGCTCTTCTGCCCATAAAGCCCTCACTAATGGACTCAGTGCATCAGAGCTGTCTGCTCAGCCCACAGGGGGAGGATCTGGGACTTGGCTTGTTGAACCCACTTATGTGCTCTACTGTCAGTGTTTCAGATTGGTGTATGGTACGGTCGTCCCAGCGGTGCAGCTCCACATCTGGACAATTTCTGGCTGTTTTAAAATAGAAAAAAATGCTTTAAGTGGTTGACGATGTTGCCCAAGTGACAACCCTTAAATCAGTTTTGGTTTGTATCAATGATACAATTAGGCTGCAGTAGAAGCTGTTATCACAGATTTTAGATTAGCATTTAAGTTGCAGATTTTAGTCGGCTTCCATGCTGATCGGATGTGTCGGTCCAGTCTTCCTATGATACTGCTCTGCCTTTGAACATGCCTTTCTCTAGCACTGAATTGTTGTAATTGTATGTGAAAATCAGTGGCGGAGGAATATGAAATGGCTTGTGTTTCAACATCACTCTCGAAGAGATGGCTGGGAAGCTCTTAAAAGATTTGGTTAATTCAAAATTCTTTTAAAAGCACACAGTCCTGAAGTTTTGCTTGACAAATTGGCCTCAACTCATCACACTATTTTGTGCCAAAATGAGGAATAAAAAATATTTTTTTTTATGTTTCCCCAAAATATTATTATTTATCATTGCGAAGGCAGTTAATATAGGAAGAAATCAAGTCACATATTCTATATCATAAAATAAAACATTAAAATCACACAAATTCATTGTTAACAAATTGATGCGCATTACTTTTCACTGTGATCCCATAGAATGCTGTTTATTCTCTTCATTTGCACTTCCTGTAAAAAAAAAAAAATATCCATTTAACTTGCATTAATGCAATTCACTTTTTTCCCCCTAGCAGATTTGGTAGGTTTGCCCCTACAGTTTATTTCTTTTATAAATTAATGACTTCCTCTGATGTGCTTGTGAGGGCCTCTGATATTGTCTGATTGACGTTTAACCCTCTCCATTATTACACAGGGGGTAATCAATAAATAAATGAGTCATCAATGTGAATTAATTGCTTAGCACTGCATTATTCATCCGCAGAATTCATTTACGAAGAGAAGATCCCCAGTGCTGTTTATCAAGTTGAGGGAAGAGTGTAGCGAAGGAAGTATTCTGCACTGAAGTCCCGAGAAGACTTCTACTCTTTCAGGTACCCTGTACATAACTTATACAAATAGTTCAAACTCTTTGACAGTTTCTGTAAATTATTTGCTAGAAAACAACACCTCAATGTTGATAACTCAAAGTGTGTTTCTGTGTATGCGTGTGTGTTCGATCATTGTCATAGTCAACATTAACATTATCATCATTCATCCTCATTATAGCTTGTAGACTTTTTGGCATCTGGTAACTTTATCTGTGTGATTAGGTTTGTTATTTTTCTATTGTTGAGACGCTGTAAAAGATGTGTTTGTATCATCATACAGGTCGCTCGAAAATAAGAATTACTTGAATATCATTTTGCCCTAATAGTGTCAGTTATCATGATCAACCCTCAGCTGTCATAGCCAGAAGTTTATATACTTGCTTAAGTTGAAAAGTGCTCCACAAAAGTAAGACTTTTGCATCTTTTTCATAACGTGTCACAAGCAATCATGTCTCTGGAATGTGCTTTTAGCAAACAACACTACGTTGCCTCTGGTGGTGTTAAAAAAAACAGTACCCACCTAAATGGTGCTGTCAGTGTTTCCAAACCGTAAAATCAAAGAAAAACAAGGTTCGGGCCTCCCCTGTTCTGGCGTTCTTCATTTGCAAAATGTATTATATCCTTTTAGGCGCAGCATGTTTACTAAGACCTCACACTACTTTTCTGTGTAGCTGATACTCAGCAGCTGTTGCATAACATGATTCGAGTCATATCACCGACATGTACAATGTGCACACTTTGCAACATCAGACTACAGCGCTTCCCCCTGCTGTTGTTGATTTCATTTGATTCATTCAGTGAGCGTATTTACTCCCTCCGAAGCAAACTGGGTGAAAGAAGCGAATCAGACATGTTGTGCTCAAGCCTTCTCTAATTGCCGTGGACCTCTCCCTCCACTGGCTTTCTTCTGTCCTGAGAAGAGAGAAAAAAACACTACGTTTGTAGCTCACTGTTCAGCTTTTATCTATATTTTAAGCCACACACAAGGTGTAGAGTTGAGCTGGAGCTTGTTACAGGGGCCTGCGGCTGCATAATTCATGAGCAGGAGCGGGTTGCAGCAGCAGCTAAATAAAAGATCTTTCTTTTTCGTGGCAGGACAGCAGCAGATACCTGTCCATGCTGCTAGCTAGTGTCATGGAACATGCAGGAAGATCAATACGCATTTGTGTGACACAAATCGCTCATTCGACTGTGTGTCTTGAAAGTGATCAGTCCCCCAATGCTTGTCCCTAATGTTGATCCGCTCTAGGATGCCAAAGAGACTCACGTTTCAGTCGCAACAGGCCTCTGCTACCTGATGTTACACAATTAGAAGGGAAGGAAATGCAATTTTCTATCTACGAAGCCTATTTCAGATTCACCATATCCAGTCATGTAGCCATTCAACACCCAACGAGTGCAGAAGAGTTGGTGTAATATGGACGTTCCTTCATTTAAGGCAGTACTGAGCCACTGTTCAACTTTATTAGCCATTGGTGCTGAGCCCATTAAAGAACACTCCAGTTTGCAGGACTCAAACTCCCTCTGCCTAGATTGCGGTGGATGGTGGATAAGGCAAGATTAAAAAATCATGTCAGGAGAAAAGACTTGATGTGCAGGCGGAGGCATAAAACCGCATACGGAAGGCGGCAGCTTCAAATTGGACAGCAGACTGTGCTGTATCGTTACAAAATGCATGAATCCACTGAAGACCCAAGATCAACCCCCCTGACTGCCTGTCTTGGTTTCTCTTTTTGGACAAAGCAGCCACGGTTCTGATGAAGGGCTTTGGAGGAGCATCTCAGGGAGCCGAGGAGCGACTGATCACGTTCTGAATGAGAGCCGGAGTGAGGGTATGAGGCTAGAGTTGGTCAGAACAGGGGGTGCGGGTTCACATCTAAAGGCGCGTGTGATGAGGACTGAAGCGTGCGGAGCTGCACCGAACAGACTCTGGCTATGACGAGGTGGAGAAGGGGGGATGATCTTTTAAAAGCCTTGGTTCTCCACCAGTGAAATTATTACCAGTATGTGAAAACAAGGCTGGCTTCAGGCTAGCCACCCAGGAGAGTGCTCAGCCTCAGGGTGATTTCAGAAGAAAGTAACTCAGGAGAAATAATGGGGCTTGGAGTACAAGAGGAAGGTAAAGGGAATTTTTATTTGGTTCACTCATGGTCTCGCTCTACGTTTTCTCTGAAGCCTACCACGACTTGCTCACCAGCTTCTCGGAGGCTTACAGACCTCGCTTTCTTCTCCGCTCCTGTACACCCTACATCTTGGCCGTCGGTGTGGAGTAACAAAGCTTGAAAGCCTGATGGGTGTTCACAGGGCCAGATGCTCCCTCTCTCATTGTTTGGCTGTTCAGACCTGCAGGGTCTTTTTTTTTCAGTTTGTCTAGGACTAGTGTTTACATGCAATACAAATGAGAAATGTAAAGCAGACCATTCACTCTGCTCATCTGCAAAAATTGCGA
This sequence comes from Carassius gibelio, assembly GCF_023724105.1. Lineage (NCBI taxonomy): Eukaryota > Metazoa > Chordata > Actinopteri > Cypriniformes > Cyprinidae > Carassius > Carassius gibelio. Next base: position 10,481,032 of record NC_068416.1, on the reverse strand, counting down.
CACATTCAGACATTGTGCATGGATTCTTTATATTAACTTTCACATTCAAATTTGTACCAGAATCTTTGAATCTAGTAACATTTCTGCTGCTTTTACTGAATCTGAATAAGCATTTTGTCAAAAGGATCACTCCCGCTAAGAGACCTTAAATATTTACTGAAAATGTAGCTGACTCTCAGCAAATATAAATCTTGCATAACTTTATGAAGCAAGAGGAAATATATCCCTTCTTCCCCTCATTTTCCGAATGAGTGCTGCCTGTCTTTGACTTCACAAATATATTTTTTTATATGAAATTCAATAAACGTACCTGTTAAGGTAAATTAAACATCTTCTCTGTAAAATATAGATCACAATATGTGTGACTCCAATTCCATCAGGATTTTCGTGACAGAATTTTCCTCACATTTTATTCACTTAAATGGGCCTTGCTTAGTGTGAGAGCTTGTGAAGTGTATGGTACCCACACACGCAAACTTGTACAGCAGGACTAGCTCTGACTGTTATCAGTTTTGACATGTCAAAGGCAAGGCAGGGCGTTAGCCTGTGGCATCCGGGAAAACATGCTAATAGTCAGATGCATTAGTGCACTCAGGGGCCCGTGATGATCAAAAAGGATGTGTGTTTTTCAGCAGCCCCATCTCATGGCCTAGCAAAGGTACAACTCATAAAGATACTGTAGCTCCTGCTCTGCATCCACATCCTGTACAATTTCAAAATCTTTTACCTTTAGTTATAGATTACCTGAGTGCATCTTGAGAACAAAAGAGATGACACTTTAAATTGCTCAGTTGTAATTTGGAGGTGGAATGATTACACAATTGCTTTTTTTAATGAATCATAACAGCATTTAATATGTGTTATGCTAATGGTAATGTTATAATGTCGACGGACAGACAGACAGACAGACAGACAGACAGACAGACAGGCAGATAGATAGATAGATAGATAGATAGATAGATAGATAGATAGATAGATAGATAGATAGATAGATAGATAGATAGATAGATAGATAGATAGATAGATAGATAGATAGATAGATAAACCACTGAAACAGTTTTGACTCAACATTAGCCAATGAAAAATATGGCGAATCCATTTATCAGTACTGCCAGTGAGCATTAGCTCTTGTTTTTTTGATTCCATTAGAAGACTCTCATGAATATGCTAGTGTCAAGCTAATAAAATCCATTAATATTAAATCCACCATAATACGCACCCTCTGCTCTCGTAATGGAGGTCCTGCTTTTGCTGTTAATGTAAAGGCAATGTGACCAGCAGTATTCATAGGTTTAACTGAGGCCAGGAATTTGGGCTATACCAGTATGTGTTCCAGTTCATCTCTTAAAGGAACACTCCACTTTTTTTGAAAATGGGTCCATTTTCCAACTCCCCTAGAGTTAAACAGTTGAGTCTTACCATTTTGGAATACATTCAGCTGTTCTCCGGGTCTGGCATTAGAACTTTTAGCTTAGATTAGCATAGTTCATTGAATCTGATTAGACCCTTAGCATCTCACTCAAAATGACCAAAGTGTCTCTATATTTCTCCTATTTAAAACTTGACTCGTCTGTAGTTACATTGTGTGTTAGCATCTCGATCAAAAATGACTAAAGAGTTTATATATTTTTCCAATTTAAAACTCGATTTCTGTCTTGCAAAAAGCATTTCTATTCACAAGACAGAGGCATCTTTCATTTTGGCAAGATTTGTATTTAACAGTCTAATCAGATTCAATGGTCTATGCTAAGCTAAGCTAAAAGTGCTACCGCCAAATCGGCTGAATGTTTTCATTAAAACTCAACTGTTTATCTCAAGGGGATTTGGAAAATTAGCCTATTTTAAAAAAAGAAGGTAACACTTTATTTTAGGGTCCAAGTCTCACTATTAACTAACCATTAACTATGTCTTTTGCCTCAATTAACCCTTTATTTGCTGCTTATTAAAAGTTTATAAAGTAGCTAAGTTTAGGGTATTGGGTAGGATTATGGATGTCATGCATTATATGTACTTTATAAGCACTAATAAACTGCCAATATGTTAATAATAGAGATGTTAATAAGCAAGTACTGTAGTTATAAATGTGAATTGGACCCTATACTAAAGTGTTACCATGGGGTGTCCTCCAGCCACGATTCGAACTAGGGACACCCATAGTTTAACAGCTCTGCTCAGAAGGCTATCAGGGCGGAAATAAAAAATAGATCCTCACAAACTGAAGTAGTTTTCACCCTAACAATGGTATGATTATGCTACGGAAGAAATCAGTATTGGGCTATGCTTCAATGAAACAAAGGATACATCCGAACATGCATTTTATTATAAATGTAGACCATAAATTGCTAAAACTTAAATTAAATTGTTTTTTTTTTTTAAACCTGGATAACCTGTTTGATCGTTATCTGAGCTCCCATTCCAGAGGCGCCAAAAAGCCATGTTGGGTACAGCAAGACGAAAATAACTGAAATTCAAAGTCTGCTTCCTGAAAGTCCCTGAATAATTCCCAAACTGGTCGAAAGTGATGTTTGTAATTTGCTGAGTCTAATACATGTTTAATAGACGGATCTCCATCAATGAGTTTGGCACGCAGTGGGGAATCAAAACTAATGCGGTGCTCTAACCTAGTGACAATTAACTCTCAATTCCAGCTCCTTGTATTGAATATGCTACAGGAGATTTGAAGGGGGTTCCCTCCTCTGTATGATACCCCATTATGCATAGGGAATTCCACACGCCTTACCCTAGTCTTTTCAAAAGGGTGAGTTTTATTAGCGCGCACAAAATTCAGGAAAGGTGTGCCAAGGGCTGTTTAAATTTTCATGGCAAACCAACAGACTTTCGCTCTCTCCCCTGCCTCAACAGGTCGTTGAGTAAATCTCCAGTGGATGTCCAAGCAAATACACTTACTAAAATGAACTGGATCCTGTCCAGTCAAATCTTTAAAGGGTCTGCATGTCAGATTTTATTTCCACATTGCGTTCCCCCATAATTCTCAGACCTGGCATTCGATTTCGAGAACTCTATAGTCTAGCCTTGTTTTAAATCTGTGCAGTGTATCTCTGGACTTACTGTGTAACATACATTTTTACAAAACAATGAAGGCATTGCTGATGATTTCCTCTCCAAACATGCCCAGAGCTCGAGTAATTACAGAGAACGTCAAATCCTTTAGTCATCGCTGATTTTCATTAATAGATAGTGTGCTCATCAATCCGACTGTTGATTCACTTATTAGCGCTCATCAATTCATTATTCATGGCCTGAGTGAATACAAAGAGAGCGAGCGTCTGTGTAGGACAACCCGGCCAGCTAGAGGCGTCCTCGAGTTCTGTTCCTTCTACAAAACAGCCTGCATTTCCAGAAATACCAGCACCGTCAGAGCTGGACGGAACCCCCACGACTGGGTTCTTTATTATAGCATATCGTCCTGACACACCGAAAGGTATAAGCACACAATAGCCCCACAATGCCGAGGGTAAAATGTGAATTCATCGTGGAACGCTTGTTGGTAATTCTGTTAACAAAAGGTATCCTTAGAAGGAATTAAATATTTATTCGTTCTATGAATAACAATTGGTTAGGGACAACTGGCTGTGTTTACTCTGTAGCTATGGCACATTTGGCTGCGCCTATCTGTCAGCAGAGTAGAGTGAGAGATGTGTGTGAGAGAGAGAGCAGAGTTTAAATTGATCACCGTTCCTGAGTGTGATTGCAGCGTATAATTAGGATCGCGTTTGCAGCTTCGACCTGATTGCTTTGCGCTGTTACAGAATGGTTGGTATAGTCTGTATTTATATATAAGTAGGCCTATACAATTTATTCTGACGCTCATGATACAGGGGAATGCAATATTTTGTTCAGTTTTACAAACTGTTGTACTACGGTCTTTATTGATGCAATGGAGATAATTTCAGGGTGGGGGGGATTCTCTGAAACAATCTTGAAAAACAACCACTTCGAACAGTTTAATTTGTCATAACATTTATTAGATTTCCTGGAATAAGATAATAAATGTTGGTTTGGAAGTCCCATTATTTTTAACGGTGAAGACATATTGCACTTTTTTGAGGAATATGGTATTTGAATAATGCTTACACTTTCTAACCCGAAAAGTTTGCAGTCATTTTACATTTTATATACACAGATAGGCCTACATATAAATCCAAAATTAGAACAATCAAATAATAACCATCATGCAGTTCGATAATCTTAAAATAAATATCATTTCTGGTCATCAAACTCTCACTATGCCATACAGAAATGGGGCCTCTCTGTCATTTTTACATATTTATTTAAAGAAGGCTAATTTGCTTGCTAAAATGTTGCCGTGATACTGACGGCAATATTGTAATTCAGGTAAATGAGAACCGTAAGCTTCACAGTTTATTTATTTAGTTATTTGATCAAGTTAAATTTAAGTTAATAGGAAAATAGTGAATTGTAACAGTTTAATTTTCCCTTATTTCGTTTATTTATTTATTTTTTAAAGCTTAAATGTAAGGAAAATAATCTTTTATATAAAAAAATTATTGCAGTTAACAAACAAGCTGCTACTTTTAAATACTGTAAATCTAAAAGCACACGTGGTTGCGTTAATTATCATATTTCTCCTGTTAAGGTGTTTGCTTTCCTCGCTCTTAATTACTTGCACGAACTCCCCATAACTGGGCTGAGTGGAGCTGGCGGAGGGTGAAAACACTGGTTAAGCAAATTGGTATTTAAATGTATACTCGCTGGCCTTCTTGCCTTGCATTATTCATTGCCGATACAAAAAAACGTTGCACTTCAAGCCGGGGTTCTGCAGCAAGCGGACATGAGGCCTGTCTACAGGGAAGTGCAGAAATGTAGGGCAGAGAATGTGCTCCATGCACAGCACTCATCCGCCGACTGTTTTTCGACTGATATATTATCGACTGATCAAAGATTTATTTTTATTTTTTTAAGGAAACTATATACTAAATGGAAGTATATGTTACATGGAAACCTTCAACTTTAAATACTAACATATGCCTATTTTTTTTTTGTAACTTTATTTTGACATTATTATAAGAACCTGTCGTATTACCCTAGTGTCTTTCATTAATTAATTTCGACGCATGTACTTGAGGTGCATCTACAAAAATATCTACCGTCAGTGTATTTAATTTCATTAATTTTGTACCTCAACTAAACGAATGTGTTTAACTGGTGTCCGGCTACAAACGGGGTTTTATTTTGTAGTACCGGACCGTGCTGGGGTATCTTGTCAGTTTAGAATAAATTATGTATGGGACATGATTAGAAGCTTATACGCATTACTTTGAACATATTTCTTTGAATTAAATGTGAGAAACTCATTTTATGTGTTTTGATTTACATATGAAGTGGAATTATTTCATCAGCATGGACGTATAGATCTAATAACTGATCTCTTTTTTTCTTCTTTTTTTCTTTTTCTTTTTTTGAGGTTTGGGTACATTTATACTTTGATCATTAGGCCTAATACTCACGCTAATACACTTATTAGCATCATATTGAATGTAAATATGTTCTATAATATTTGTATATGCTTACTAGACGTTGTCGTTGTCACTTTCGATTGTTAACAATATAATTGAGTTATTTGTTTACATATAGAACATATTTAATTAGGCTAGTTTATAATAACGACTTATTCTTCTTAATCAGCTATTTTAATTTTGGTAATTTGTTTATATTTCTTATTTGATATTTATAAAGAAGACTAAACGTGTCCTATTGTATTTTCTATCGTGTCCTATCGTATTTTGAATACGAGAATGCTTTACACAAGCGAAGTATAAAATAGAGAGATTTTCCCTTGAGATGTTTGTTTTAACATTAACAAAATTAATAAAAAAAAAAAAAAATTATAATGTTACAATTGAGTCTTTTTCAGCACTGCTTAGTGAAATTAACTTTGAACGAGGAGCTGTCCGTGGTCCTGAAGAAATATAGAGCATTAACCCTGCAGCAGTAAAGAAAACTGTCTAACAAATAACTAAACTAATAAATTGTTAGGAACGTAGGAAAAACAAAAGTCTTTGTGTACTTAACTTTACGTTTACATTTTTATCCTAAGCGACTTACATTGCATTCAATGAACACATTTATCATTTCTTGAATTGTTAAATTCTAAGAGTACTTCGACATTATACAATAACATTTTTCATACATGTATTAATCCTCCTCCTCCTCCTCCTCCTCATCATCATCATTATTATTATTATAATGATTATGATTATCTCTCTTACTGTTCCGCTGTGTGTCGGAATGAGCGCGCGTTATGTTGCAGGGAAGCATCCTGCACCGGAGGAGCAGCATATCGTCATTAAAAAATCATTCTTCCCACGCCTTATCTCTTCAGCACGCTTGTGTTCTCATGAAGTCTCCAATATTCATCATGGGTCAAAGAGAGCATAAACACAAATCTTATCCAATGAGGAGTTTTATTAGATTACATTTTTATTATTTAGATTGCTTACAAGCAATTTAAGGGAGTGTGCATTTGTCTTAGCTGCAACTCTTTGTTATATTTTCCCCTTTTTGTTTAGCTTATTTAGCTTACGAAACATAATATTCGTCATATTCAGACAAGATGAAGGTTCATGGGTTTAGGTGTGTATATATATATATATATATATATATATATATATATATATATATATATATATATATATATATATATATATATATTAACGGGGACTGGTCTGTTAAATATTTGATTTGCATACCATTTAGCAGAGCAAAGAATATAAGATTAAAAGTCGGAAATAGTTTTTGCAGGAGTGATTGCCTATAGTCCATAACTCAAAAAGTCATGATATCTTTAAAATAATTTTATACATTTTATTCTAACTGATTCAAATCCATCAAACATTTACAAGATACTCACATTCGCACTCTGTCATCCAAGGAATGAATGGAATATGCTTCTATTAAATGTGTTTAATATCATTTAGTTTTTAACTACGTGGATCTTCATCAAGGCACATACATCATACAAGATTAATTGACTTATTTTACAGTTTGTTAGTGTTTATGTTACATATTACATCTAAACGTAATAAAACTATAACAAACGTTATTTATAAGAAGTTCCACACTCAAATTTAAGCAGAATTTTGTTCATGTGTTTTACTCTGATGTAAAAAAAAAAAAAAAAGGATTCATACAATTTATACATAATATGAAAATACCATGAAAAATAATGTCTGGTATGACCTGTTATTGATTTTAGATGGAAAAAAAGTGTCTAAAAATAATATGAAACTGCTCATTAATTATGAGCAGTGACAGCATTCTTAGACAAGCTGGGCAAGAGCCAATTTACAAGAGACTTAGATATTGTAATCTGCTTTGATTGTTTTGATGGTCTATCAGTCAGTTTGTCTCAGTGCCAAATATTCAGATTTATCAGTGTCTCTTTTGATCATCTCCAGCTGCTTCAGTCATTCATTAGGCTTGATTAAGTATACAAGATTCTTAATTACAACACCCATGTTTTAATTCTTGTCGAATATGCATTAGGCTATTCCAGTCTGTCCTATGACATGCTCATGAGAGATCAAATTATACCGTTATATATTTAATCAGCTGCTATTTAAACCAAAGACAGCAAGCGTTACAAAGATTCCCTTGTTCACCTTGTCAGGATCAATTTGAGTTGCTCTCCCTGTCACTTTCATTTTCAGTTTCGCCATTGCTTATTTTCATTACTAGGAAACCTTAAGCTTAAACTCTGCACTAATCGCCGATCAAAAAACCAGCTCAGACCACACGTTATGCGCTTTAGTAAGCTTGTGCTTCTCTCAACGTGAGAACTCTGATATCTTGAACGCTGTATTGGGCTTATATATTTACGCGCTTGATAAATATTGCACTGTACTGATTTAGAGCTTCCAGTGCCGGAGGTGTGATCTTATCGCCAAGCGCGCACACGCGAATAAAAAACATGGGGAGCGCGCAACGCGGATGGAAACACTGAGGGAAGTTTATTTTCTCGCTTACCGTGCTCGCAGTCGGGCTACAAAACAGGGGCGTAAAGCCTGAGGAATTAATGAAACGTTACTGCAGTAATTCTCAATCTTTCTGCAAACGCACGCGACTAGACTACTCCTTTCGCCGAGCAATGGACTGAGCCGGTCGAACGGGCCTTGTTGCTGCAATGTTTGTGAGGGAAGAGGGAGCCATAGTCATGTACCAGAGAGCTGATTCTCCAAGGCCCTCAGTCGAGCTGCACTCAAGACTCCGGCTTCATTAAAATTTTATACGCAGCGCTTGGCCAAGGTCTATTTATGAAAATGCGCTTTCCGCTTCATGGAAAACACAAGACTGTAAGGAAACATGGGGAGGAATGTAAATCTAAGAGCGGAATTATATACACTTACACACAGTTTTCACTCCAGCTGCATTTTACAAAATAAAGTAACCAGTGCCACATTGAAAATATTTCCTCACATTTGACGTCTATATGTTCCGTGGCTTCTGTTGAATTATGTAGATGATTTGGTGAGAGCTAGGCCTATGCAAATCTTCATTTGTGGGCTCATTTGAATAGGCTACCGTATACCAGATTTGTATCGCACTTTTCAAGAAATTAATGTTTCCGAATGATAGAAACAAATGTAGTGTGATTTCCTTTCATTGTGAATAAACACCATTGTTGAACAACCTCCGCTAAATAGGTAGCCTACCGATACAATGCTGTCACAATATTATACAGTCGTTTTATTATGTTGCACTATAAATGCGTTTTTAAAAACCTCAAATAAGAATTTTACTGCCTTCAATCTTTAAAGACGTGGGACGGAAAGAATCTAATTTGCGTAACATGTCTCTTGCCTTTTACATTCAGCCGGATACGCAAAGAGAAAGGATGACCTCCAGTATGTGCATTATTCAAATCAAACAATTGACGCACATTGTCATGGGAATGGGCTTTACCACACGCATCTACACAGCAGTGCTGTTTTCTGGGATTTTTTGGGGGATGAATTCTATTTTAATAAGAATCTCAAATCTTATTATATAAAGGCTATATATTCATTATTTATATAATATAGTAGCTGCTCGAAATCTTCATATATATTTTCCGAAATGAATAATCATTTTTATAGCATATAGCTGTGTATATGTGTGTGTGTGTGTGTGTGTGTGTGTGTGTGTGTGTGTGTGTGTGTATCAGGCCACAACTCTGTATAATGACAAGGGTATGACACAGGTATAACAAGGAGAGGGTGACTTAGTTATGAGGACATAATCCATGTCCCCATTTTTCGAAACGCTTATAAATCATACAGAATTAGTTTTTATTTTATTTTATTTATTTTTTTAAGAAAGTAAAAACGCACAAAGTTTCCTGTGAGGGTTAGGTTTAGGGGTAAGGTTGGTGAAGGGCGATAGAATATACAGTTTGTATAGTATAAAAACCATTACGCCTATGGGATGTCCCCACTTTTCACAAAAACAAACATGTGTGTGTGTGTGTGTGTGTGTGTGTGTGTGGTTTTACAAACGACAAAAAAAAAATAATAATAATTAAAAATACAAATACAAATGTATCGGATTTTTCTTCGCCACACTTTTTTTAAGACTGATTCGGGCAGACTTTTCTTAAAACTTTTATATTTATTATTTTAACATAATTATTGAGTTTACTAATCTCCAAGAGGGACAGGACAATAACTGTTGTTGTACAAGATGAACCACCAGTTCAGCAATAGGATATCTTCCTCTTAACAAACACTTGCAAAATCAATGGAATCATAACACTTCATATTTATTATTTATAAATAAGGAGTTTTACGGACTCAAAACCACCTGCTGAACGCCAGATTGAGCCCGGATTTAACAGCTCTTGAAATAAGCGAACTTGTGTTCCTGTTACAGTGATGATCCCTGACTAATTGCGTAACGAAGGTCTACCAGAAACATTAATATCGTTCGGAGTTGCCTCATACATAAATGATGTAGCCTATTTAATCGCGTTTATGTTTATGTCAAGGGTTTGTTTTAATTCCTTTAAGCTGGGCTAACATCATGCACAAACTATTATTTAAATAAACTACAGGGACGTTAAAGAAACATCAATTCATTCGTTACTATTACGATAATCGAATTCTTTAGTTTGCTGTGCATTCGATAATAGCTACACGCCAAATTATCGCGTTGCGTATATTAGACATAATGACAGCAACAACAGGAACCATAACAAAAATCATGATCATCACATGTTTTAGTTTACATTTAGGTTTACCCGAAATGATCTCATACGTATTTATTATTATTATTATTTCTATGTGTTGTTATATTAAGCAAAATAAATAAAGAATAATAAAGCAAGTTCAGGGACATAACACACTGAGGTAAGACGTGCATGGTTTATTGAAATTTCTGTCGCGTACACAGACACAGTTAAGCACACTTTCACAAACGAAACATGTGTGGTATTCAAAATAAATTAAGCTCAAATAAATAAGTAAACAACAAAATCAATGACGTAGAAATATAAATAGGCCAAACAAATAAGAAATCGGAATCATATCTACAAAGTGCAATGAATCTCTGAATATGTTATGAAATGTTCCCATCTACAAACTTAGTGTAGTAATAATTATAATAATATCATATTATTAATAATAATAATTTAAGTGAGGACGTACAGTAGAAGGGGCTCGTCACAAAATAATTCTTAAATAATTTGATTGTCAAAGCATCGTCGAAGTGAAATTAGTTGCAACACACAAGGCTTCGTGTTTTCTATCTAGGCTATTTTACCCAAAATGTGTAAAAAAAACGAAAAGTTTAGTTTTATGCCCTATTTCCAAAATGACCATGAATGTGTCAGGACGTCAGGAATCATGAGGTAGACACAGAAAAGTATATTAAGTATGTCCGTGTGTACGTGCGTTCGCCTGTGCGTTCTCTCTTATTGCAATAGGCTACATTAAAATGAATGGAATATTCAAACTATAAATGAACACTTAACGCCTTGTAAACCATGCAATGGATCACAGCAGGACCTTCATGAATTTCTCCTGGAGCATATAGAATAACACTAAAGTTTCTAGAATGGGACATATTTTGCACAACAGCGTTTTTATCTTTCTTTCTATTCATCCTTAAAAAAAAGATTTTTGATGCGTTCTTCACACAAAGAGGTGCAGTGTATTCACAGATATGTACACATATGAATATAAAAGAGTTGTTTTGAGTTAAGAGAATAATCATTATTATTCAATTCTCGGTTTGTACAGTAATTGCAACGTTTAGTTGGTGTTGGTTTTTCTCTCGTCCTCCGTCTTCCAGAGCGTGTTGTTCTTGACAAACTTCTGGCACACTTTCTGTCTCTGGGATGTTGCCGCCCAGCTCCCATTCCAGTGTGGGAAGCGTTCCGCTTCAGCCTCGAAGAGTTTTGTTGGCTCTGTTCACTCTTATGTCTAATGGTTGAGTTTATTTAAATACATCATTCTGGCCTAGTGCGTAGCCGAAAACTTCATTCGTTTCTGCTTTTGCCTTTGATTACAAAACCACACGCGGACCACGTTTTTTTTCAGGTCCAGTTTCTCGGCAATGGCAGCGATTTTCTCCGACGAGGGTCTGGGCTGCACGGCAAAGTACGCCTCCAGCGACCGCTTCTCTGGAGCAGCGATAGATGTGCGTTTTCTCTTTTTGTCCCCGCCGTTAAAAATCTCCGGCTTGGTCATTTTCTCTCTCTGAGCCCGTTCTGCCTCCTCCAGCCACGCTTCCAGGATAGGCTTAAGGGCCACCATGTTATTGTGGGACAAAGTGAGAGACTCGAACCGACAGATAGTACTCTGGCTCAGACAGCCGACCCCGGGGATTTTAAGATTGGCTAACGCCGAGCCCACGTCGGCCTGCGTGACCCCGAGTTTGATCCGCCTCTGCTTGAAGCGCTCGGCGAAAGACTCCAGCTCCCGCGGATCAGGCTCGGGGTCTCCACCGCCGCCCAGAGAGGTGTGCGAGCCCAGGCCGTGGTGGTGCATGTTCATACTCTGCGAGTGGTGATGCTGCATGTGGTTGATTGCTGACATGTGTGAATGCGGGTGGGAAGCGGTGGAGCAAACGTCGGAGCCCGGCATGCCTCCGATAGAGATGCCGGGGGTGAGGTGGTCGAGCAGGTCGCCCTCCAGGCCCTGCGTCGGCTGGTGGTGGTGATGATGGTGGTGAGAAGTCAGCACAGACGGGTGATGAAGGTGCCCAGAAGAGGACGTGGGCGTGCAGGTCATGCTCGTCATGGTGGTCATGGTGTGGTAGGTGGCATCTGGCTTGAACGGGTGACTCTTTTGAGCGACGATGTCCACCGCCGCCAGCGCCTCGGCTCTCTGGAGCAGGGTCTCATCAAAGCCGGCAAAGATGTTACCCTGCAGCTATATGACAGAGAGCAAGCGTAAGTATCAATGGCAAACTCCAGGCTGCCAGGTTTGAGTTGCCCAATTTTAAAGAAAACGCACAACTAGATTAAGCAGCCTGTGTTTTGTTTTTACAATAAAAAGTTTTATAGAATTGAGACACTACTGCAAATCACGTAGCCTATAATGCGGCATTAAAATGGTTACACGAATAATGGCTAATTTCTAAATAAGTGCTGCTCTTGAATAATGTCTAATATTCTGTTTTTTAAAAAACGTATTAAAATAAAAGTATAAGTTCAAGAGTTATATTGGGGCGAAAGTTTATCAAACAGACTGCATTTACACCAACAAAACCAATGCACTTCTATTTTTATAAAAGTTTTAACAACTACGATTAAAATGCAAATGACTGCGGTGATAATGAATCTCAAACAATAAACACAGATGAAATATTGAACTTACCGAGGGCGTGGGCAAACATGCTCGTCGGATAGCCTCAGAACTGGAATGTAGAGGTGTGTATTTAGGTTCGTGCAAAATCGGATGCATACTAAACGGCTGTTTGCTATTCATGGACATCATTATGGCAGAAGTGAGAGAGGGTCGTTTCTCGTCTTCTTCGTTTATCTCCGTTTTGGCGCAAGCAGAACGTCTGTCTACCTTGAAGAACAAGGATAATCTAGATGGTAAATGTGAAAAGCTATGCCTGAGAAGTCTTCTTTACTGGCTGAGCTGAGCCAGGTGCGAGCTGTCACAGTCTGTGATACAGTAGGAATTTACGCAGGCACCTAAAATATAACGCTGCCTCCTTTAGCCCCGCCTCGATAGGTACAGTCACGCCCAACTACTATTACGCTACACTTAAATGTAATTGGTAAGTTTGGGATAAGAACACGCCTCTGGAGTGTCTGGTCTCGTCCCCCATCGTGTGCGTTTCGGCAGAGAAGGCGTGGCTTTAGCGCTGAGACTCTCATGGTGCGTTTTCATTGGTGCTTTGAGTTTGACAGGTTGCGCTAGATTGGTTGTATTGAACACTGCGATCTTTCTGCGCACATGCTCTTAGTTTAAATGTCTGTCACCATATCTATATTGTTAAGATCCTAGTAAATAATAATTTAAAGATCCAAATATAAAATAGTCATTGGTTCTTTTTAAAAAAAAATTATTGTACGTTTTTATTAGCTATACATTTTATCATATATTAGGCTATTTCTTTTTATACATTTTTACTAATTTATAAACTTTTATCATCGTTTGTCATACAAACTGATAAAAACGTCTTTAAACAGATGCTTTGCAGAAGTTTTGGATAAAAACACCTACCAAATAACTAAATATAGGATCAACGTAATAATGTAGAGATTGGTGTGTATGTGTGTGTGTGTGTACATAAATTTGTATAATATTCTTTCAATTAATAAATGAATTAATTAATATATGCTAAGTATTTATCTTAATTAAGATATTTTTTGTTGTTGTTGTGTTGTGTGAAGCAAGTTACTTTTTTTCTTCATGTGGCCAGCCTTAACAGTTTGGTGCATGAATTAATTATTGTTCATTTACTTTGTGGTATGCACCACAATATGGATTCTCAAATAGAGCATAAACAGGCTGGGATGATAAGAGCCCATGTACAATTAAATATTGATAAAAAATAATAATAATAAAAAACACAGGTCAAACAAATGAAAGCAGTCAATCAAATAGCTCTGACAAATGAAATGCTGGTGCCACTATCCGTTTGCTTGAATGAATGGATGAATTAAAGAAAAAGTGTGGTTAAAAAAAACACACCAAATGCTTCCAGTAGATAAAAAAGTATTTGGTTCAGTGAATAGATCACATTACCCTTCGTGCAGTGAAGCTGCTAACTTGGGAACTTCATTATTGGAACTTGACTATTTGATCAGCACCTCTTCAAAGTGGGTTGTGTGTTGCATTTTGTTGGTAGTGCATGCAAGCTGCTCTGCTTTGGCTTCTATAGAACCCACATATCTATCATTCTAATTGGTACTGAAACCCCAGACACAGACAATAAAGGTCCACAATGGAAGAAGGAGTCTCTGCGAGTGTGACTCGGAAACCTGAGACACAGACGCAGATAGCAACATCGTCCCCTCGTGCCTTGCTCTCCGGCAAGGCCTTGGCACCCGCTCATCAAATATGCATCAATGCTGCCATCTCTCCCCCAGCAACGACTGTCACCGGGGACTCCAAATGCTGAGGGACGGACAGAGAGGCACAGCAAAAGTGACAGAACAGAGAGAGAGGCCGTCTGGAAAAGAGAAGAGAGCTCAAAGCGTGAGCTTATTCATGTAGATAGAGAGACAGACATGCAGCCGAGATGATACAAGCCATACTTGTTGAATCTGTTGAGTCGTTCCCTCTTTTCCTGTCATTCTCTGCCAGACTGTCGACACTGAGTCGCAGTCATTTTCCTGATGAGTTTTCTGCAAACAAGCCTGGGGAAGTGCTTGATTATTGCTAATGGAACATTTTCCTCAATGAATATTAATGCTGAAATGGGGAATTGGTATTGGCTGTTAGGATTCCTACTCCGGATGATAAGTTGAGGTATTGAGACTGTTTGTTATTTTCTGTCATATATAGTTCATAGAAAATTAGAAAAGCAAAGATCTGTGGTGCGTTTCCTACAATGACAAAACCAACAACACGACTACAACTGTATTATGCAATGTTGGAGATAATAATTAGCTAGTTACAAAATCTGTAGCTTGAACCATATACGTTCAAAATATAGACAATAGACAACAATATAATAGTTAATAATGTCACATAGGTGGTGAATTATAACTTGTGCTAACTAATTGGGTTGAGCTTCTTGTGTTTACACTTTGAAAAAATTATATATTTTTTTTCTGCTTCCCTTGCCTAACCCTTTGATTTTTACTTTACACATTTACATTTAAATATAGCCAGACTTTGTGTTTGTGCACATGCAATGGGATGCAGTGTGGGTGTGGTGCTAGAGCTCTGAAGAGAGAGTGAAAGCAAGACATCACCACAAGCAAATATTTCTGGTCCGTTAAGCAAATGGACAAACTGCTCAGTGTGCACATGAGCGCATGCACCTCGCTTTCCTCTTTCTCCTTACTTTCTTTTTTCCATTCTCGCCCGCTCAAGCCTCCCCCCATTTCATGATTGGTGAATTATTGATAGCGTGTAAAATGTAACATTGTAGATATGTGACCATTCACCAAATCAGCGGGTTCACACTGTGGGGCTGCCGAAGGGAAGGGGTGTCTAAGCACGCACTTTAATGTAATTGCCTTTAGGGTTCCTGGTAAATATTTTATTGTCTGCCAGCACAAATTAAAGGTACAAAGTTACTGAAACGGGGTGATTCCTTACTCCGAAGCGCTGCAAAAGATGTCTTTCTGCTTGTCATTTGACTTGAAGTTTTTGGGTACCTGGGAGATGGGTCACCTTAAGTCTTATCGTTACAGGATGATGCACCTTGGGAAATGACAGAAAACAGAAGCAAGCACGTGCCTTGGAGAGCTGCACGCAGTGGTTGTAAGGGTTTGCTGTTTTGGTTCCGTTCACTGAGGCTGAAAGAGCTCTTGATTTAAGTGATCTTGGTGGAATGAAAAAAAGGAGGGGCAGGTTGAAAGACTCGTACATTGCCAGTCAGAGAGCAAAGTAAGCAGAAAGATGGGACCGAATGTGAACAGGAAAACATCATTACCTGATGGGGCAGTGGCCAAAAAGACATTAAAAATGAATGGCAGCCGACACAGATGGTAAGCTGACCTGGATGGGATGTGAAGCGTCGGTGGGAAGATTTGTATTTTTCTGTTCCACACTTAGAGAACAAATTCTCAGGTCCAGGCATGGGGATTTAGCTGTTCTAAATCAAATAAAACTGTTTACACTTTAGCAGTGATCTTTGCTTTCACTTTGGATTCTGCAAAGATACAATCACTGGGTCTTGCTAACCTTTTCTGGGCCTTGTCAAATTGTTTGGTGTAGTTGCTTTTCATGCCTCATTTCTAACTCCTTTCCCTGATTTCTTTTTTGGATACCCTCCTGTGTGCACATACTATGATCCGCATCCTTTCTCTGGCACCCCATCATTCTCTTCGCACCATTCCGCTGTTACCTGCCGTTCGCTGTCCAAACGGGATGGGCCGCACTAAGTCTGGATCAATAGATTAACTGAGTGGTTATGAATTATACAGAAGAGCCCTACAGCAGTTGAACGTAAAGAGCTTGTGCTCTTGAATTGGCGTGTAAAAGCTAAGTACAGGCCTGTTTACTTGTTCCCCGGCATGCTGGGTGCTGCACTTCAAGACCCCCTCCTTAGCCAAGACCCCTGGGACCTTAGTCAGGTAAAAACAATGTGATGGCATTGATTGTGATGATTTAAACTCAACTGGGAGAAAAATAAAAGTAGTTTAGGTTGATTTACTTGAGCATGTATGTGTTACAATAACTGCATCTTGTTGAAAGGCAGCACATAGAGTTTGCTCTCCGTGTCTTGTCACTCTCTTCTGAATCAAACCTCAGAGGAAACAGCTACAGCAATAGCATTAGTCTAATATTCCACCGCGCATGTAATTTTACATTTGCATACAATCCAACTTGGCGTCCCTCATGTTTTTTTTCCAGTTCTACAACAGTAAAACAAAGGAGGGAAAAAAATAAACAAGCAAAATGCTGTAAATATGATAGTGAAGGCATATTCATGATATGCAAATCCCGATGTAGTTTTAGCCCACAGGATCTTAGAGAGACTTTCTATGCATACGAGCAACTGTTTTCCAGAGGACACGTGTGACACATTGAGACAGATGTGTTGGGTGACTTTTACATAACTGTCAGCCGCTCGTTCAGATGCCAAATAAGAAGCTATGAAAAGAGGAAGAGGGCCAAAAGCTGAAACATTTGTCTTGGATCTCCTTTCTTCTTTATTTATTGAAATATTAATGTCTTTGCTTCAGGCCAAGTGTGTTTATGCATGCCGCTCGGAGCGTTGACCGAAATGCCGACTGATGCTCCCTCATTGATTTTTTTTTTCATTGAGGGTGTATTTGTCTAAGTAGAGGCCGCCAGTCACCCTACCACCCTCCCCGTTCTCCTGCTCCCTCTGCTTTAGTATGCTTTCCTCTTAGTCCTGGCCCCATTCCTCTGCTTCATCTGCCCTTATTAGACTCTTCAAATGGTGCTGCTTTAACTCTGCATGTCAGACACTTCAAAGGATGGCTGTGTCGATTGTTGGTTTGTGTGCAGTTGACTGTAGTGGAGTTTGTGTAAGGGATGTTGCAGACTTTATGATGTGAGTAATGAGTCGAAAATAAAGAAATAAATAGTGGAAGAATTAAGTAAGGCCTGAAGAGTACTTTCAAAAGCCCTGGTGGATATGAGATAACGTGCACAAATGTTTATCTGTGCACGTCTTGTAGTTTTTTCCCATTAGAGAAATTCACTTTAGAAGTTTAGGGACTTTTACCATCAGCTCATGTCTTTTGGGGCAAGCTGGAAAATTCAGGAAAAGTGTTTATCCACTTCTTTAAAAAGGAAGAAGTTTATTTTAAAATTTTGCCAAAACGTTGTACGCCAACCAGTTCATAAATGGTATAAATCTACATGTCATAGTAATTAATATATTAAGAATGACCAACATTATTGTCACTGATCCTAATCACGTCCTGAAAAAAATGAATATATATTGCTATCGTCAAACCAGAGATATAGAATTTCTCAATTTAATAAGGCTAAATGGAAGCACTCATTCAACCTTAAAGCTAAAATGAGCTTGGTTTCAGATACAACATACTCTGAAGGACTTGAGTTTTGTTTTGTGATTATAATATTATGCATGTATGTGTTCATTATGTTTGTTTTGTTGTTGTCAATGAAGCTGTGGATGCAAGAAAATTTCAGGCTCAGTGTAACTAAGTATTTACCGTATCCTATCGTATCATATGATGGGAATTGAAGTCTCTGTAACCCTGACCCCTCTTGTAATTGACCTTGTGGTTCGAGCCATGGTGTCTAGATGTATTCTAGCAGTAACACTTTACACATTACATTTCTTTCTACTGATAGGAGCAGTTGATGCCTAATTGTCCTAGTCCACATGTAGTAATGTATTTTCTCTGAGTAAAGGTAATGGCATTGAGGATCTTTACAGGTGGCGTGCTGAGCAGCTCAACACCATGAGGAACATTGAAGAGCAGATTTGAAGTGCCCTGGGGAACTGGGGGTGGGTTTGCATCGAGTGGGAGCGTTCGGGACCCCAGCTGGTGCAGGACGGGGTGCCATTGTGCTCCCCACCCTCCTCTCTGCAATGCTAACAGGATTAGGCGACGGAGAGCACCCTCTCCTCAAAACCCCAGGCTGTTTCTCGCATGTCCTGTCTGATCTAGGGGTTTTAAGGATCCCCATGTCATGCTTTCAAAAGCCAGAAACCCATCCCAGAGGGAGACTTCGAGACTCCATCTGAAGAACAGTTAACAGTATATGTGAAGATGACTTTTGGATATTAAAGCTTTAAATCATGGTCCAATGCTTAAACCAGCCTAGGATGCTTTTCTGGTCTAAACTTATTTAAGATGGTCTTCCAACCAAGTTTAAAGTTACTCGACAGACAAGCCTGTCCAGAATGTAACATTTAGATAATATGAGATTTTAATTTGGTCATGATCCTTTAGATCGTGAGAACGTTCATTCAGGTGATTTTGACTGGTAGAATATGTACGAAAGAGGCCTATCAGTGATAAACTCACGTTTGTAATAAAGATTATTATTATTATTATTATTAAAAGAAAAACAATTTAGGGCAAAATCCATTAGTGAATACATTGAATCTGTTTACAAATAGAGAATTGTCTTTTTTTTCAAAAACAACAAAAAACTGACATTGTCACCAACCATAATTTTGGGGTAATTCATGGACTCTTTACAAAGATGAAAAGCTGCATTTCTGAACCTGTTTTCAGAACAAGTATGTCAAGCAATTCAACAATGTTTCAGAAAAAAACCTGAAAACCATACTGGGCCAGTTTCACCCTGTTTATGCATTCTAAGGTTAAGATGTCCTTTTCAGTACAAAATAGAATCTCTCCAAACCTCCAAGGATGGCGCACATATGTCTTGAGCAAAGGCAAAGACAAAAATGGATGCACACAAGTGTCCTGACCTTCTTTTCCCAGATCCCCCCCTGTGGACTTGAGCCTGACTTCACAATGAATCCCAAGCAGTGTGGCATTCATGTCACCACCGTACAAAGACTCTCCGTATCGCTTTTCTCACACACACGCTCTAGAGGATCCTCCAGCTATCACTCTTTAACCTCAACCCATAACCAACAAATGCTGTGGTTGGCAGCATTTACCTTAGTCTGCATGTCTTTATTTATTTTTTATTTTTTTAACAAGTTACTGATATTCATTGATAGCGATCAGGTCTGTCGATCTGTTGTAAATGCAGCGCTAGTCCTGATGGAGGCACAGCGCTCGTACCTGACAGTGCAGCGGGACAGCGCTCTCATTACCACAACAATGAAATAATTATGAATGCCGCTGCGAGACTTCATCAGAGGAATATCTATTGTATTATTTATTCAGTCCCCTGGTTCAGGGAGAACACATATAAACTTCCAGCCATGCTCTTCCCCATGCACACACTCTCCTGTCTGCCTTTCAAAGCGGTGGCTTGCTCCTGCCACAGTTTTCAGCTTCATTTCTCCAGGCCCTGGGATGCTTTGCTTGGACATTGCCTCTGATATGTAGCCACGACTGACCCTAACTGTCTCAAAGGACTATTGCAGTCTGCTCAGTGCCAGTTGGAGGACGTTCATTCATCAGTAAGCGGTCAATACTCTGATGGGTTCATAGCTACAAGCGATTACTCAACGCGGAACATGCTGCCTTCAGATGGAAGGCCAAACCGGAGGCCCAGTCCAGCCATAGAGACCGATGCTTGGAGAATCGTCTCTATTGAAGACAACAACAAGACTGCAGCCAGACCAGCCACGCGAACAGAAAGCAGGTGAGTGCTGTCTTCTAGCTTGCTGGAAGGTCTTAGCGGAAAGGTTTGAATGACGTCTCACATCTTGCATGTAGTGAACCTTTTAACTTGGGCAACGAAAGCGTGTGGGGTATATTCGCGGCCATTTGTTTTTTTGCTGCTGTGTCCGTCCTGAGTGATGGTTGTGAGTTTGCAACACAGCATCATAAATAATGCAGTGCCTGCTTGGCAACACCATGGCTGGTGCCTGGCAACCTCTGAAGCTCCGTGGTGCTGGGAGACTGGGGAAAGTGGGTGCAGTGGGCGGAGTCCTGCAGGTGCTCGGCTTCTCTTTCTCATCTTTCTCATCCGTTCATCTGATCCCGGCTTGGGAGAGCACTAGTGTACAGAGCAGATGCACCTCCTGCTCACTCAGCTGCAACAGAGGAGGCCTTTGTTACTTTGCACTGTTAATACATCGCATATAAAGGGCCGGCCGACACGCTCCTTTCCACCCACATGAAAGTTACTTATCTTGTTATGGCTTTTAATCATAGGATAATGACGCACATATGATTCAAACCCTCTTTATAAACCTTCCAAAGCGTTATGGAAATTTGTAAAGTCTTGTGCAGTGCATATTTCAAAGTTTCATAGACTTGGTAAAATATTCCAATGTATTATATCATATGAGATATAGTGAGAAAACATATATAGTCTTTATGTGCTGTATAGGGATAATTTTTAGGTAATTTTTGACCCTGAATATGTACATACCAAGCAAATATTGCCTATATACAAGTAAACAAGTTTTTAAAAAAAGTTAAGTGAATTTAATTTGGGGTTGGTGGTAAATTGTGATTGTTAAAAAAGAAAAACAATAATATAAATATATTGGCTGATGTAATAACTGATATATTGGCTACTATTAGATATAATTTTTAAACTTACCCTGAAAGTCTGTATCATAATTCTTCTAATTAATTGCTTCAAAGTAAACCTAAAGTCTTGCAATTTGTAATTTGTAATTGTAATTTTTTAATATAAATAAATAAATAAATAAAAAAGACTTTTCCTTCCCCAAAATGATGTAACAAATTTGGACCTATTGTGACCCTCTGACATTAATAAATGATAAATAAACATTATGATATAATAATAAAACAGAATACAGACAAACCAAATATTTGTGCCATATATTGAAATGAAACGAAAATCACTTTTGATTAAATATATCTGCTTAATATTTGAACCAATTAAAAAACTAAAAATTCACATTTATTGGCTAATATTATATGATGACCAATATATTGTTGTGCTTGCTTTTTTTAATCCCAAAAGCATGTTTCATGATTGGCATGAGATTATATTTGGATTTTTTAGTTTCTTTGTTCGCCTAAAGATAAACAGCTAGTATAGCCTTCATTGACTCAAGCATACATTTATGTTTGCATGTGATTCCTAGAATTTATAAGTGCAGTGATGTGTGACATACTTCCCCTTTCACGGTTCCCAGATAATCCTGATATCAGTTAGTGTAAATACCTGTGGCTTATAGTGGTGTGTTTGCTACAAGTGTGGTTTAGCAGTTTATCAGGATGTGGGTAAATGTGGGGTCTCCTAAACCCCCAGCCCTGGGCCAGGCCTTCGCACTATGGTCCGTTTTCAGGAAGCATCAGCCCGTCGGGCCAAGGTGTGCAGCTAAAAGATTAATAACTTACCACCTTCCCTGATTTGTTCATGTAAATTATTAACCATCACCTCATTATCAATTATTTAAATATCAGATTCATATTGTTCTTTTTTCCCATGCTCTCATTCACAGAAAGAATCGCAGTCGCTTTCTCTTTTTTGCTTTCTGTTTTCTGTCAGTGGCTCATGAGAAGTGGGGGTAACTTGTCTATAGTTCTGTTCCGTCGTTTCTGTCTCCTAAAACATGATTAATACTTCATGGTGAGACAGCGGATATGGTAGCAGGGTAAGTAATGCTCCTGGGGCAGAAATGCACCCCTGTTCAACGTTTTGATGAATTCCAGCACAATACTCACTGAAAATGGTGATGAAAGCATATATTAGCGAGAACATCACTTACAACTTTGTAATCAACTCTTCAAGTCTTCAGAATGAAGGAAAATGACCTGAACTAAAAGCTTAAAAAAGTGCAATATTATTGTGATTTATTTAGTCTTTGTAACAAACACTACAAATTAATGTTTGATGTAACAAATTAATAAATTGTACAATGTTTAAATTGTTTTAAAATAATTACACAACAATAATAATAATGTAATCATTAAAAATATATTTGTAAATAATAATTAGTGCTGTCAAACGATTAATTGCATCCAAAATAAACGTTTTTGTTTACATAATATATGTATGTGTCCTGTGTATATTTATTATGTATATATAAACACACACACATACAGTATATATTTTGAAAATATTTACATGTATATATTTATATTACTATATTATATATACATTTGTTTGAAATCTAAACATAACTTATTTTTCTTAAATATATACAAGCATGGGTGTGTGTTTATATATACATAATAAACATACACAGTACACATTATGTAAACAAAAATGTTTATTTTGAATGCGATTAATGGTGATCAATCATTTGACAGCACTAATAATAATACATTATTATTATTATTAGAATTCGTTAAATTTTTGATTTTGAAACTAATAATCATTTAAAACTGCATAACTGAATATGGTGAAATACTAAAGAATAATTGCACCCTCCATATGTAAATGATTAATATGATTGCTAATATAACTTTTATGAAAGAATAAGTAATATATATATATATATATATATAAGTAAAATGTATGCATTAGTTTATACATTCCCTCATGCCTCATGTAAAATTCCCCCATAACAAGATGGAAAACATGAATATCCCAGTTAAATCTTACTTCAGCATGTTTACTAAACACTGTCTAACATTTGACCGTTATGTTTCAACATTTGTCTATGTAAATCTATTTGACTGAAAAATCCAAAATAGGTGTTGTTCCTTCCATCAAAGGTCAGAGGTCAGACATGCATGCCACCCTACCTGCTTTTCTTGCTATTCCCAATGAATTTCACCCGAGGCAAACACCACTTTTGGCCATCCCTGTCAAAATCAACAGCAGTGTGTGTTTATGTGCACGGTTAACTGATGTCGTACCTCTTCTCTCAGCGCTACCGCCAATTTGATGTGTTTATGATGTCAAGATGAAGCTTCATGTATTTTGCATGACGTTTGCTGTTTCCTGTGATGGTGCCTCTTAGGTGAAGACAGAGACACAGAGGTATAACAAACCACCACTTTTAGTCTCATTACGTCTTAGAGGCGAGATGGAGGGAGATAGAAAAAAAAAGAGAAGTTTAGCGGCACACCCCACTCTCTCACTCTCTCACTCTGTCTCTCTTCCCCTGTTCCTCTGCATTAAGAGCTGCCTGGGGGCATGCGAGCAGGGCTGGGGGAGGGAGGGTCGGTTAAGAGCTGTCATTTAAATAAGCGTTTTAGAGAGAGGAAGAGAGCTGGGGGAGGAGTACCAGAGTCATGGATGGCAGAGAGAGAGATAGAAGGAGAAAGAGTTGGAGAGCGAGGGGGAAAGGGTGGGGAACAGTCGCTTTAATGTGTCTGTGATCTCTCGCACCAGTCCACAGCTGCTGCAGCAGCAGGCTGTCCTGCTAGGCCATATGTTGCCTGCGCTGCTCCAATTATCCTCCCTGGAGCAAGGGCCCACTCACAGCCTGTGTGGCTGGCCCGCCGGGGTCGGCTACTGTTTCAGCACAGCTCTCACTGCTGTCACCGTGCTCGCACCCTGAGAGGCCCCCCTCACGCGCCCACCGGCCCGACCACAGTCACACACACACACATCTCTCTCTGTCTTTTCCTTCAACCCCATCAGTGCCCATTGAGCTGAACATGGGCTTTATTTTGGGTTTTGCCCCTTTTTAGAAACAAGTTAGATGAGCCGTTTTTAAAAGTTGGCGTGTATTTTAATTTGGGTTGTTGTAAAAATTTGGAATTTGCATTTTTTATAATTCATTTGAATGAATAAAAAAAGATTTGGATGTGTAGAAAAAGCATAAATTTTGTCCAGACCAATGGAGTCACAGATAAAGCAAATGGAGTTCTTGATGACAAAATTCTGTCATCACCTATACTGTACCCAATTTAAAACTAATTTATGTTCATTTACTTTTATTAATTTAGCAGATGTTTTTATCCTATGGTTTATATGTATGTATGTATGTATGTATGTATACATTTTCCCTTTGAAACACAGAAGCTTTTATGAAAATGTCATTATAATGTCAAAGCTGTTCATTCTTAGTTTATTAAATGAATTATATATTAGGGTGGGATTTGAACCCAGGTTCCCTAGTATGCTGAACAACATATGCATTGCTAACCTAATGCATCATTCGCTGAAACAGTTTTTTTTTAAATATATATATATATATATATATATATATATATATATATATATATATATATATATATATATATATATATATATATATATATATTATATAAAAGAATACTTTTGTTATTATAAATAAATAAATAATAGAAACAACAAATAGTAAATATGTAAATAAAACAAGTAATTTAAACGACATAATCGTCATTATTATTGGCATAATATTTACTATTATTGGTATTCTTGTTACTATTGTTATTGTTGTAATAACACCGATTTTAATATGTTAATTATAAAAATAATATTTAAAATAACTAGAAAATGTAATGATATTATTGCCACAGTATATTATTGATAATATTAACCAATAATTTTTAGAAACCCATATTGTCAACATAATTTGTTTATTTCACTGAAATAATGGTTTCATAAGATTTATAGGATTGAATGTTATTCTATGGAAAGATATGGAAAAGAAGACGCATATAAGATATGAAATGTTATGACTTCACACATAATTACACAATATGATGCAAAACCTTGGAACTCTGTTGCAAGTGTACAACAGTACAATAGGATTCGCTTGAAATGAAATCACAAAACAAAACTGATCAAGTAATGACCTGGATTTATAAGGAGTTCAGAATCTAAAGATAAAACGATGAGCTAAAAACCCAACTTCTGAAGAGAGAACGTTAGCTTCTGTGAGATATGTTCTCATTAAGGCCCTGTGCCTTTGATCGTCTCATCAGACAGAAGACGGAAGGTTCAAAACAGAGGCGATGCATGTTGACATATTCATTTTCAACTGAGCAAACAAAAAGGAGAATTTTTATTAACTGCTGAACCGAGGAGCAACAACAATTTGGCCGTGTTAAACCAGACTTGCACACTCACCTACCGTAAAACATCAGCGATTTAAACTGCAGCTCCTTCGGTTTCATAACAGAGAACATGAGTGATGGATGTTGATGCTGCTTGGAGAGGATGGAGGCTGTATCTGACTATGGTGTTCCCAAGCAGCTGTAATGCTACCACAGGGGCCGATCCACCTGTGGAACCCGTTCCTCAGACGTCCCTCCTCTCTCCAGCAACTCATACCCCTTCATGACTCTGTTTACTGAACTTTTCTCCGGTGAAATATTTATTAGAGAAGGAAGCAAGGTTGAACTCAGGAACAAGAGAGAGATGTGGGATGGAGGGGCACATTACAAGATGAGGTGCAGAGTTTCTTTTTAGATTTCTGTCTTTCGTTGAGACAGCGGTAGTTATAAAGACACGCTTAGTTTGGTGTGGAGCGGCGAGTGGTGCTTAGCTCGAAGAAATGCCTTATAAATCTCAACCCATGTACAATATTGTGCTGGTGTCATAACTTCTCTCTGTGATGCGTTCACTGCTACTTTATGTCTGTCTGAGGTCATGGGGTCGTGGAGAGCACCATGTGCTGTAATTCAAGATGTAGGAGCAAGACAGGGGTCATAGGTCAGATGGCAGGAACACTATCGCAGCTCTTATTCACCCAAGAATGTGTTATTTTTCTGCCAGTCTACACTTAGGTGACAAAGAGCGAAATCTGTTTTTCTGTGCATTATTCTGCTGCAAAACAGCATCCTCCAGTTCCTCGCAGTGTTTGCGTTGGACAAAAGAATAGGAAGTAAGCCAAGCTGGCTCCTCATGAATCTTTAACCGGGAGTTTGTTTTGTCTTATGAATGTAATTAATGCATAATTAATATTTAAAGATTGCCTCATTTATCAAATTTAACCACTTTACCCACTCACCACAGCAGAGTTGACTCATAAAACTCAGAGAATAAACAGCAGAGAGACATTTTGGAGTCGGCGAAGACGAGGAAAGCAAAGACTAATGAGGTTGGTGCTTCATTAGTGGCAGGTTGCAGCGGTTTTCTTGTATTGAATGCCGATTCCCCTGGACCGCCAGGAAACGGGTCAGTAGACCAGGGTTCTGTTCAGCTCTGAGTCTGGCACATGAGAAGCCAGAGACGGGTCTCCAGCGACCCTCTTTTTCTGCCCCCTGTGACAATACTGTGAGGAGTGACACATTTATTGTCCCCTTTCGTGTGTGGCTGTCACACAAAGACTATTTCTTTGCTGTTATGAAAGCTGTAGAATTTTTTATATATGTGGAACTAATACTATACTACCGTATATTTAAGGTATTACAGCAATGATTATAGCATGCAAATATCTGCACCATTAGTAGTTCCAAACTGAAATGTGTGTACAGGCAGGTAGTCCCTATGCTAATGGAGGAGCCATTATTGGTGCCACATTGGTGTACTTTTGGGAGAACCTGGCATGACTGGCTTACTTAGTTATTTATTTTCAATTAAGAAAGAATTAATTGAAATGAAAAGAAAAATACACACAGGAGACTTACCCTTTAAATGGACAAAAACATAAAAATAACTCATAATTGGCTTTAAATATTTGTATATATTTAAAAATGTATTAAAAGTATTGCTTTTATTATCAGTTATTTATTTATTTATTTATTTATTTATTACATTTTGTATGATGCAAACTTTTTTACATTTTGACACAATAATAATTTAAAAAGTTGTGCCATTACTTTTAGATAGAAATGAGTTAATGAGTCGATGAGATTTTATATAACACTTGATGAGGAACTGATGAATATTTTCAGGGACCCCTTGTCAAGCTTGTCTATAATATAACATATTTATTTATTATAATTTAATATTATAGTAAATGTGTTCTAATTTAATGAATTAATATTTATTTAATATTTATAATTAATATTGGTATTTATTATTTCTGTCTAAATTAAATTAAATTAAATTAAATTAAATTAAATTAAATTAAATTAAATTAAATTAAATTAAATGTAATTATTTATAAAAAAATTTCTCTCTCTTTTCCTTAGTGTAGAAATTAAACAGGTTTGGAAATTGACTTTCAAAAATAAAATATGCCCTAGAATAAAAGTGTGAGCCAGCCAGTCCCAGTCTGTATTTGCACACAATGCTATTAATGCCACTGTGAGTATTTTCATTTATTTAATTATTTATTGCACAATTAATGATGAACAAGAGGATTTATAACATTTAGTTTAAGAAAAGTACATACGGTTTCCTTGTATATATCTGTGCAGCTCCAGAGTGACTCTGATGGTCTTGCCTCAGCCCTCTTTGTCTGGTCACTTGAGACCGTCGTAAGGGTTCTTCCATCAGGCTGGCTAAAGTGGGGATTAAGTAGGGCATTTCTCTCTGTCAATATATAATCATTGAGCTCAGCTGGGATGACATAGATCTGTTTCCTCTTTGAGTGAGTGATTGTGCTAGTCTATCAAAGGCTGTGATGCGCCAAACCACTGATTTATGCCCCCACTTCTGTCACTGTTGTTGTTCTTTTCTCTGTGTGTTGATGTCGAGGGAGTTGCAGTGGAACAGAGGCATGCTGTCTCGTTTAATAATCAGTGACAATAAACTGCAATTGAATAAGCTCACTGAATTCCCAAGCTGGGATGGTGGGGGGGTGACACATCGGGGTGCTTGGATATGACCCAGTTTACATCTATCTGAACGAACATGACAGAAAACACCGTAAATGTCTGAAGTTAAAGCATACACACTTTGATTGTGCGAACAAAACTTGATGTTAACAAGAACAAGTAGAGTTCCACACCCGAATTTACTTTAGTTTGAAAGATTTTTAATCGGGATTCAAAGTGTTGACTTTCTTCAGATTTGGAATGACATGAGGTGAAATGACTACAATGAGCATGCTAAATAAATGACTTTTGAAAAGGGAAGAAAAAAACCCACTTCAGTTTGTTGTAGATAGCTGTCGACCGTTTTTGTATTTGAACCTAAAAATCTTAAACAAGCAAATGCAACCGAAAGAGTATGAGCGAGAAAAGGAAATATGCTCATGAACCAACTAGGTTGCTTTGAAACAACTGAGACAGCGGCTAATGGGTTAATTTAATTCCACTAGGCAGCACGCTCTGTCTTGTTGCTAACAATTAGCCGGGAATGGAGTTGTTAATTTTTAATGATGAGCAAGGTAAAGGGAGAATACAGAGGAAAAACCTTCTGCACTTAACAGAGCTACGCCAGTGGCATTTGCTGTGTGCTTTATGTACACAAAATATTACTACAATTATCTATCTATCTATCTATCTATCTATCTATCTATCTATCTATCTATCTATCTATCTATCTATCTATCTATCTATCTATCTATCTAGCTAGCTAGCTAGCTAGCTAGCTAGCTAGCTATCACTTGCTGCATATGTTAATGGTCTCTATCTCTGTTGTATCTGTCTTTCTCCCAAACTCAATATTGTTGATTTGTATAACATCCACAATGATGCTCAAGTCCCTTCACTCACTCGCACATCAAAATGCTGTTATTGTAGATACTGAATCAGCACTTCAGAGACCATTATGAAGGAAGGCATTGACAGAAGCAGAGGGGCAGACAGGAACATAGGGTCTCTAGTTTCTCCGTCCTCACTGTTTATTTCACCACCTGTGTATTTTCCCTTCTACTGTTTATTTTCTTGTGTAACACATTAAAAGATCAGATACCTGAAAAGATGAGGAAGAACGTACAGCAATTATAGTAACCTTAGAGTAATCAAACATGTGGCACACGCAGCACAACTGTCTATATTTGTAGAAGGATTACAATGCAAATATAATGCAAATTCAAATGTGTGTGTGTGTGTGTGTGTGGGGTGGGAGATACGATAATCTTTAAAATAAGGACATGAAATCATTAAGAAAACTTGGGAGATGTCATGTAATTTCCTTTAATTCTTTTTGAAAGATAGTTTTTAACAGGTTTCTTTGCTTCATCAAAATGCTTTTTCATTCTCAGCCAACTGCATTCAGAAAGAAAAAAAAAATCATTTTTTTTTTGCAATTGCTAACTTAGACTAATCTAGGAATAATTTTGTACTGTGATGTAAAGTATGGACCATTTAACATAATCCAGTGAATTCTAAACTGTTGTCATTGTTGTTTTGAAGACATTTACATGATTAATCATTGTATATAATGCAACCTGTTGTTGTGTTTTTTAGGGTATTGTTTTTTAGTAACAAAGTGTTTGTTGGGTGGCATGGGTAAGAAAAACTGTTGAGTTTTGAAAAAGTACAAATGTAAGGTAGTGAGAAATGTGTCAGAGCGAATGTAAAAACTGTAATTTATAACTCATAGGCTTAATTATGAAATTTAATTTCCATCTCTAAGTAAAAAAAGTAAAGAGTGACTATTTCATGTAATTAAAGTTTTTTAGTTAGTTTTTTCATAATCTAATTTAATATCTCACAAGGTATATATAACAACAGCTAAGTAATCATTCATGGTGATCTGGTCTTTAAGCAAGCTGTTTCATTAATTGAATAATTAGCTAAAGTTATGGATAAGCCTAGGCTAAGCTTAGCTAAGCTCTCTTGGATTTGACAGGGAAGTGCTCACAATGGACTGAGGATCAACACAGTTCCCTTCAAGTCACCTTTATTTATATAGAACTGGCCCCCCAACTGAGCCTGGTTTTTCCCAAGGTTTTTTTCTCCATTCTGTCACCGATGGAGTTTTGGTTCCTTGCCGCTGTCACCTCTGGCTTGCTTAGTTGAGGTCACTTCATCTACAGCGATATCGTTGACTTGATTGGAAATAAATGCACAGACACTATTTAACTGAACAGAGATGACATCACTGAACTCAATGATGAACTGCCTTTAACTATCATTTTGCATTATTGAGACACTGTTTTCCTAATGAATGTTGTTCAGTTGCTTTGACGCAATGTATTTTGTTTAAAGCGCTATCAATCAGTCAATCACCTTTATTTATATAGCGCTTTAAACAAAGGCTCAGGCTCAGTTGGGCGGCCAGTTCTCCTCTGACCAGACGAAACCAGTAGTTTAATTCCAGGCTGCAGCAAAGTCAGATTGTGCAGAAGAATCATCTGTTTCCTGTGGCCTTGTCCTGGTGCTCCTCTGAGACAAGGTCTTTACAGGGGATCTGTATCTGGGGCTTTAGTTGTCCTGGTCTCCGCTGGATGTAGAGGTGCTGATCCACCATCTGGTCTGGATACGTACTGGATCCGGGTGACTGCAGTGACCCTCTGATCTGGATACAGACTGGATCTGGTGGCTACGGTGACCTCGGAATAAGAGAGAAACAGACTAATATTAGAGTAGATGCCATTCTTCTAATGATGTAGTAAGTACATAGGGTGTTATGGGAAGTGTTCCCGGTTCCGGTTTACCTAATTAATCCAGCCTAAAAATCCTTTAATGGATTTGGATATTAAAAGCATTTTAGTATGTTCTGTGTAAGCCAGGTTAAAGAGATGGTTCTTTAATCTAGATTTAAACTGCAAGAGTGTGTCTGCCTCTCGAACAGTGTTAGGTAGGTTATTCCAGAGTTTAGGCGCCAAATAGGAAAAGGATCTGCCGCCCACAGTTGATTTTGATATTCTAGGTATTATCAAATTGCCTGAGTTTTGAGAACGTAGCGGACGTAGAGGATTATAATGTAAAAGGAGCTCATTCAAACACTGAGGTGCTAAACCATTCAGGGCTTTATAAGTAATAAGCAATATTTTAAAATCTATACGATGTTTGATAGGGAGCCAGTGTAGTGTTGACAGGACCGGGCTAATATGGTCATACTTCCTGGTTCTAGTAAGAACTCTTGCTGCTGCATTTTGGACTAGCTGTAGTTTGTTTACTAAGCGTGCAGAACAACCACCCAATAAAGCATTACAATAATCTAATCTTGAGGTCATAAATGCATGGATTAACATTTCTGCATTTGACATTGAGAGCATAGGCCTTAATTTAGATAGATATATTTTTGAGATGGAAAAATGCAGTTTTACAAATGCTAGAAACGTGGCTTTATAAGGAAAGATTGTGATCAAATAGCACACCTAGGTTGCTAACTGATGACGAGGAATTGACAGAGCAACCATCAAGTCTTAGACAGTGTTCTAGGTTACTACAAGCAGAGTTTTTAGGTCCTATAATTAACACCTCTGTTTTTTCAGAATTTAGCAGTAAGAAATTACTCATCATCCAGTTTTTTATATCGAGTATGCATTCCATTAATTTTTCAAATTGGTATGTTTCACCGCGCCGCGAAGAAATATAGAGCTGAGTATCATCAGCATAACAGTGAAAGCTAACACCATGTTTCCTGATGAGATCTCCCAAGGGTAACATATAAAGCGTGAAGAGTAGCGGCCCTAGTACTGAGCCTTGAGGTACTCCATACTGCACTTGTGATCGATATGATATCTTCATTCACTGCTACGAACTGATGGCGGTCATATAAGTACGCCAAGTAAACCATGCTAATGCACTTCCATTATGGCCAACAAAGTGTTCAAGTCTAGGCAAAAAAATGTGGTCAATTGTGTCAAACGCAGCACTAAGATCCAATAAAACTAATAGAGAACTCCCCTTAACGAAGTAACAGGGGAGACACATCAACCTGAAAATGATTCCAACCACTTAACCCAAAGTTATTCCAGGGAGGAGAATCTGTTAAATAAGTCTACCTCTTTAGTAGTATGTTCTTTCCCACACAACTAGTCAAGTATGTACACATGCATCGAGCAGTACTATTCAGCCTAAGCAGTAAACAAACTTTATTGTTTCGTCTGAATAATTAATGCCACTAAGACTTTATCTTGGCAAGCACAAATATCTGTTGAAGAAGATGCTGACAACTTATTGAACAATCTGTAGCTCAAACAATACAACAGACATTTAACAAAAATGTGTGTAACGGCGTGAATTCCCTCACTTTCTCCTATACACACACAGGTTAGGCCCGTGTCGATCAGAGGCTGTTGAAGTGTTTACAGACAGACAGGGCAGATGAATAAGTGATGCCGTTGATGTATAATAAATGGCACTGCTTCGTTACACATTCTCACAATCAGGAGGGCATTCCAGAGGGCAGTCGGGGATGGACGCCATGAGCTCTGGCATGCTAACATCATCAACACACGCCTAACAAGCGTTCTGCTTAAATGTGTGCAGCTGAGCTGAGAAACCTTGTTGTT
Organism: Carassius gibelio; assembly: GCF_023724105.1. Taxonomy (NCBI): domain Eukaryota; kingdom Metazoa; phylum Chordata; class Actinopteri; order Cypriniformes; family Cyprinidae; genus Carassius; species Carassius gibelio. The sequence continues at coordinate 10,448,176 of NC_068416.1, read as the reverse complement.
GTGTCCCACACTGGGATTTGGAGTACTGATAGTATTGTGTCTAAAGGAGATGACTGTGTAAATATACTGTCAATACAACAAATTTGCTGCTAAGGTGAAGGTGAAGAATAGGGTTGCACTTTATGTATACAGAATGTGTACTTACAGTGTACTTTCCCAAGAAGATACTGGGTAGTAGGGTAAGGTAGCTACATGGGTTAAGGTTAGGTTCAGGGTTAGTACCTAGTTATTACCCAGTTATTGTAATTGCTAGTACAAAGTATATACACATGGTACAAGATTGTAAAATAAAGTTTTATTATGGCTATTGAGCGCATTATATCAGGCATTTTGTACCATGTCTAATTTTCTAGTTAAAATATATCTAAACATCATTGAAACAAGATGCAGGTACTTGGGAAACAGCACTGCATAAGATATAAACACTTGTTTTCTGGGGATTTATCTTTTTCCCACTTACTTTAAGTATAAACAATTTAAATCCATGTGAACAAATCTTCCAGTTCTGGAAGACAAAATACACTTATTATACTACACTTATATATATATATATATATATAAAGCTGTACAGTCTACAAGCCTTTATATATTATGCAGTGTTGATCCTCAAAAAAATCTATTTTGTTTCGAGGATTTTTAGATATTTTAACTGGAAAAGTATACAAAACTCCACTGAACAGGATACAGTGTAATTGCTGATATAGGATTTGTTGTATATAAATACTATTATTAATATTATCATGTATTTTGTTTCTTTATTGTCTATGTGTGTGTGTGCGCGTGTTTATCTTATCTTGCAATCTTTCATGAAATGTTTCTCTCTCTTTGTCAATTAGTAATTAATGTCCTCTCTTCGGGGCGTTTGTGTTGTGGAATGCTTTTCATTCTGTTGGTCATTCTGTTCCTCTTGTGTCTTTAATCTGTCCACCTCCTGCTCTCATCCTTTCCTAATCCTCTTCATTGGAAGTGAAGAGGAAACTGATATTCTCGTCCCATCTGTCAGTAGTTTGAAACTTCTCTAAAGCCTGGGCACCGACGCAGAGTCGAAGAACCGAAACAAGTCCACAAATAAATGTGCATCACGCCAGCTCAACGGCTGTGTGTGTCTGTGTTTGCGGAGGAAAATGAACTGAACTTCAAAGTATGGATTTGCATGGCGATGGAAATGCAGTTTGAAGCAAACATTTGTGTGGCAGGTCAAATAAATGTTACATTTGGTCATTTCTTTGTTTCTTAGGAGAACGACAAGCGGGGCGCATTAGCGTGCATCTGAATGACGTGGGCTGTGTTATCTGGCGTGAGCTTCATCCAAAGCTTCATAAAAGAATTTCATGGGAGCTGAAATTGTTGCATCAAACCTGTTTTATCAGTGGGCACCAATGATGGGATTTTTGTGGTGTGTTATATCTCTCTGAGAGCATTTCTACCTTCTTTTGTTGAGATGTGAAGAATGTTTAAATGCTGTTGGAGGTTCAAGGCTTTGTGGATTTAATATAATTTTTTTGATAGGAAATCCTAATGTGTTACCTAGTCACACAGCTGGACACAGACCCTGAATGGCTGAGCCAAATGGAGTGAGTGCTGAGATGATCAAAGAAGCCGCCCTGAGGGGAATTCAATGACAGGGTTTGACTGTAACTATCTCTATTAGATTTATTGGCTTGCCCTTCTAGTAAGCACCTCCTCTACTCCCCCAAGGCCTGCCATATGATGAGCGTCCAGGGGGCCTCTACCCCCAGGGCCGTCCCTATAGGGTCACACGGGGCCCTGTCAGCTGGGAAGCCTGCCACCAGTTGCCTGGTCAAAGTGGTGAAGCATGGACCATGTCGGGATGGTTTCTCTCCCCATCTAATTAGATGCTTAGCCAAGTCATTAAACTACAGTTGAGCTGACACAGAACAAAGTGTGTTGTGTGTCGCTGTGTTTTGGGTCTCCTCTGAAAGGAACCTGCGTGAGAGGGGCGCGAAGGGTCAGCTGTGAAACTAGGAGTTTTTTTGCAAGTCTCGTTCCACTTTGACCCCTCGCTCGCATTTCTCAGCAGTGAGAACGGAGATACAATAGGACCCATGGGCCGTTGTGACCAGTTACAAAACTGCCACTGCAGGAGTCCAATTGAAGCTGTTGTTCAGGCTCAGAGTTGCGTTCACAGGGCTAAAGACCTCAGCCAGCTTTTGTGGAGTCATTTCAGTCTGTCTAATATGCTTTGTATTACTGCTTGATCCAAAGCAAACCGAATTGTTCTTTATCAGTATGTTTAATGAATACATTTCTTTATGTTTGAGTATATGCATGCAAAATCGATAACCCTAATGATTCTTAAATGTAATATTTTTATCTGCAAGTGTAGGGTCATATACACATCTCTTGATCGTTTGCAAGAGAGTCATCACAAGTAAACAGCTTTAATATTCAGATTATGTTCAGTTTAGGTTTTTATGGTGGCATTTTAAATATGATTTAAGCTGAACTAGTGAGCACAACATTGATGTTATGGATTTAACAGTGAATATCATAGATGTGTCAGAAGGACGGGATGAAAATAAATGAATCAATTATTGAATACACTTAATGGAATTGATTCAAATATGTAGTTGATATTACATTACATTGAATGAATAGCATGTATTACATGTATGCTAAAATTATTATGCATTCTATAAATTAAACATTAAGAACCAATGTTTAAATTCTTAAACACGGTAAGAAAAGCAATTGTACTGGCAGAAAACTACCAGAACATTTTCTGTTGATTTTATGGACATTCCCTTTAACCCTAAACCACAAAACAATGCGATGCATAGTTCAAAATCAATACAATCGATACAGAAAATATTTTATACTAACAGTTTATTGAACCATATTTTATACAAACTTATACAGAGAGAATATTTAGAAAAATGTATCTAAAGTTATGCGTAAATAAAACACTTCACTTTTTAAATTTTCATACATTGACGTTTAAACTTTTCTAATGTACAGTATGTACATGTGCTAGAACTACACTTTACACACTTTACTGTACTACATATGTACAAATATTTAAAAATTACAGGTCACGTTGATGTAGGAGGAACTTTATTCTACATTGCCTTTACGGGGTGCATCAGATAAAGTTTTAGCAATAGTACTAACTATTTAAATTTACTGACAAATTGAGATAGATTGGTGTAAATGTGTGTGTGGGGGGAAGGTGGATTCTTGAACTTTTTCACTAATCTCTGTGTTGTACGACATACACTCACGTTTCTCTTTCATTTACGTCATAGATTGTATTCAATAACTCCCAAAGTTTAATGAGGGCTCAGAGCTCCTTAAGTCTTTCTTGATCATTAACCCTTGAGTTGATCCACAATATTTTCCTTTTCTATTCAAATTTCTTATTTAACTTGCCTCAGGCAGCTGGTTTCAAACACTGGATGGAACAGAAAGGGCTCCACAATTAGAGAGAATGGCAAATTGACAAAAAAAGATATAATTTAGATGAGCGCAGAAATGCCTTTGCTGAAAACGTTGTGCATGTTGAGCGAGCAGCTGTTGCAGATGCATGAGAACTCTGAAGCCCGACAGTAAATGAAGTGAGTCATCTCCCTTTTCCTGCTGTTCTCTGGCACTTTCTTTCTCTGTTTCTTTCTCCACTCTTTGTGTGGGCAAACGGACAGTGTGCAAAGTAACACCCTCTGTCTTGCCGCGCGTGGCTTGTAGCATTGTCTTGGCTTTTCTATTGTGAGGTATAGGCAAATCAATGACTGAAGCGTTGGTGGGCAATTTGAACTGCACTTTTCAAGGACTTGCCCTCTGTCTGCTGGCTTGTAAAGTCAGTCGCATGCATTGTTTCACGATTGTTGAGCCCTTAGGGTGAGTTAACTGCCGCTCTTCAGAAACATTACTTTGGAGGACCAGACCATATGATTCATGTGTCTCTTAACGATGCTTATTTTCTAAGGAATATCCTTTCATTGTCTTTCAAATGTCAGAGAATTAAAAAAATAAATAAACAAGAATAAATAAATAAACATTTAGTACTGGTTCTATAATTACAGTACTGGTCAAAGGTTTTCAATAATCACTTTTTCTTAAATGACCTGCATTTATTTGATCAAAAATACAGAAAAAATAGTTATACTGTGAAATAATGACATTTATAGCATTTTTCATTCTTCGGTGTTACATGATCTTTCCGAAGTCTTTATAAAATGCCTAATACATTCAAAAATCTTTGTTATTCCAAACTTTTGACTTATTATGGATGTTCAGTATATGCATATAATAAAACATGGAATGTATTAATTAATATAGATTAACAATGATGAAAAAAGTATGTTTAAATATTATATCATAATATATATAATGCATTAACAGTGTTAATAAATTGAACCTTATCGTAAAGTAATTGAAAATGCTTTATTTTTCTAATTTAATATCAACTTAAATCATAGTTATTAATTTCATAATTTCTTAGTATTTGGTTGATCTCCTTCATTGTGTATTTGATTAATGACCTAGAAATCTAAATCTATTTTTTTTTTCATTTTATGTCAGAATTCTGAATTTGTGTTTTTTTCTCTTCATTTATGAATATCACAGATTGATTCAGCCCCATTCCCAAACTCCCAGTGCTGTTCCCAGATTGGTTTAAATGCATTAAATTGTTAGCAAAGTGCTAAAGATTGGCTGATTAGCCACAAACAAATGTGGTACCCTACGGTCCACATCACAAAGTGATTATTCATGTATTTTGGAGATTCATTCAACCTTCGCTAGTAAGAAAGACTGGCACTGGTCCTAAACTGTGGTAAGTGATAAAGCATGCTGATTAATGGCGGTATTTTATTCAAATCCACTCATGCAGGTTTATTGAAGCTTGTGTCAATAAGTACTTGCGCATCTAGATTATTTGTGACCGCTATCGACTGGCCGCGTGTAATTTGTCCACTTTGATTCCAGTTTGGGCTTAGACCTGACATAAGAAAAACATCTAGAAACATGCCCCCAAGTGCCACAGTATTCCCCGTCGCCGCTGGGACAAGGAGAGACATCTCCAGAGCTTTCTCGCCACGTGCCCTCGGTAAGAAATCCGTCAAGGAACAGCTTTCATGGGAGTAACGCCTTTGCCAGATCAATAAATCTGTGGAGCACTTCCCAAGATGGATGACACAGTCCCTTCTTGTTAGCGATACTCCGTCATCCAGCCATGATCCGGAATTACCTGGATCACAGAGCAAGATCCTTAGGGACCCTGATCAGGCTCCATCACATAGCAGTCGTTTAAGGCTTCTAATGAATGTTAGTGTTGACAATGATAGATCTAAACAACTCGGGTTTAAGTAATATACTGTATGATTTGCACATGGGGGGCTGGAAATAGTAAGGGCATATTTGGAACATTGCAGGTTGATGGGTCTTAAATTAATTCATGGTTAAATGCCTGTCAAATTATTCTGAACATTGTCTTTAATAATCACGTCATAGATGAAACCTCGCACATTCATTTAGCTATGAAGTACAGTGGCCGTAAAACACTGGAAATGTCTGAATGGTGCCACTTCCATTACAGTAGATACAAAATAGATTTTGTCTTCAATTTAACGGTCTATTGGTATTTAAACCTTAACATTTTTTTTTTTTTTTTATTATTATTTTGCTTGAAATGTGTTTTTTTTTCCTATGGTACTTCAACATAAATGCCACTTGGTTGATATTTTGCAATGGCATTCATACATTTATAAAAGTATGGATAAGGTTTCCAAATAAATTAAATTAAATTAAATTAAATTAAATTAAATTAAATTAAATTAAATTAAATTAAATTAAATTAAATTAAATTAAATTAAATTAAATTAAAAAGTTACTAAATAATAACAAAAGTATTTTATTTATATAACAAATATGAAACAACACTAAAATAAAAAAAATATATTGATTTGTAGTAAAGCTGAAAGGAAATGTATAGAGATCTGTGCAGGTATATATCATTTGTTCAAAGCATCATGCTGTGCATTGCATGAAAATGAGCATGAATTTTGTATTGTTTTGAGTTTTGTTTTAGTTTATTGGTTGTATATTTTATCCATATAAAAAATAAGTTACGCAATATTCAAAATAAAATAAAAATGATTTCTTGTATAGCTGAAGGAAAGCTTATGTAGATTTGTGCACGTATATACATAAAAATATAATGTTTGTTGAAAGCGTCTGGCTTTGCATTGCACGAACAAGACTTTGCATTCAGCGTGGCTCCTTATTTTGAACAAATGCCTAATAATAGACAAGTGACAGATTTTAAATGGGAGTTGTAATCGCATTGTTGTGCCTCACTGGAAAAGAAAATAACATGCCACGTTTTCATTGTCATTTCCACCACAGCAGGTGTGGAATACAGACAGAGCTCAGGGTGGCATGTTTAGGCCCTGAAGCCAGTCAATCCCTATAAGCACAACAACAGCATGAGAGCTGCTGCTTAGCATGGTCATGTCAACTCAAGTGGGACAGTGCCAGTAACCCAAGTTGATAAAAAACATTGAGATGAACCCTGCAGAGGAAAAAAAAGAGGAACTGCAACCACAAACCAGTGATTCCCCAGAACACCCTGACAGTTCAATAGGATTCATCATGCAAATATGTTGGCCACTAACGGTTTTTGGGTTATAATTTGCTTTGTCGAAGTTTGTTGAGGTGTATCGTATCTGATGTTTGAATTTCCAATGGTGCAACTCAAAACTAACTACACTGAACACATTTATGAATGGGGGTTTTAGTCAAATGTATTTCTTCATTTTGGGAAGTGTAGTCATATAGGACTGGAAATAGATGGTCTGTTTTCTAAAGCATAATTTCAGCTAGCTTATGAAATCAAAGCATATCGTTTATTGGTTTTTTTCCAAAGCTAATTTTCTTGCATAGAAAATGTTCAAAAACCACAAAGCACTTTCTGGAGAAATCAGTTTGAACTTTTTTTCTTCCATAGAAATGATGAGATTGGGAGCCACCCGTCGACACGCTTCAGTTATTGATCAACTGATGGTTGGGCAACGACACTAGTTGCTTAATAATGAGGGACTGATGGAGAGCCCTACTAAGTGTGTGTACAAAGGGAACAAAACGGGGTTAAGCACACAACTCGCAGGAGGCTGATGACTTCAGTGAACGCCATCCACACTAGTGAGGAGTGAAGATCAGTTTGGGGCCAATGAAACATATGTTGAGCTGCTGTCTGTCAGCTTTGTGTGGTTATCTGACACACCTTTTATTCATGCCTGTCATTCTCTTTGCCAGCAACCGTTCTACCTCCACCCAAACTGTCCATTATCGGCGTCAACAGTCTGTTTTGGCGTATTGGTGGGAAAAAAATCTTGCTTGTTTGAAAATTATTGTGGTCTCTAATGTCTGTCCTTATAATTCACTTAACGCTTCATATTAAAATATAGTCATCGAATTCAAATAGTTCATTTCTTTTGTCTAAAGTGGGTGTGATGTATCAGTAACCAGATAAATGACAGACTAATACAACACGATGTCAATTTGTCATTAGCTAGGATTCTGTTAAGGCGGAACACTATAGGCAAAAACATTGTTTCTTCATGCACGGGTCAGTTTTGACATTTTGGGTGGCTAGAATTTCATAACATGTTGTTTCAGACTAGTATAAAGAAAACACCGAAAGTACACTTTTAAATATTTATTTTATCATACTTTATCTATTTGCGTCTGTAGATTTCAATTACCATACATAGTTTTAAAAAGCTGTTTTCTCAGAATACTTTTTTTTTCTCTAGCACTGAGCCAAATAAAAAATTTTTAAACTACTTCAGTAGCACTTAAACTAGTCATTCTTATATATATATATATATTTTCCTGGCTATATTTTCTGGTTTATAGAATGCTAAAAAGAGAATACCAATATCTCCTCTGTAAAACAAATGTCAACAAAATTTAACAAGAATTTTGAACCTGGCTTCATCCAGCGTTCACATTTCTGTTCTAGAAATGCATGCAAACTAGTGCATATTTAATACGATAATTCCTTGTTTGCATATTTAAAATAACATTTCAGAAAACTTGTTTGCAGTGTCTGCAATTTTTATTATAATCAATCATTTGGGGAAGTATGGTGATATAAATTTAGTGATTTTTTTTCACCCAACTTACCTGGGGTTTCTTCCCTTAATTTCACTCGCGTTTAAAAAAATAAATAAATAAATAATAATAACAATAAAAGAAACAATAAATAATGACTGACAGCCCCACCCTGCGATAGATTAATGCTCCTAACATTGACAAAAAAAAAATCACTTTTAAGATATGAACTGATTCTTTGAAAAAAACAACAACATACAGCTTCACAATATTCAAAATATTTAGTGCATGAAAAAAATCATTATTATAGAGGTCACATTTGGCTTTCTAACAAGACCTGAGACGCCTGGACCTGTGTGGCTGTTACTCGTGAGGCTCACAGCAGTGAGAGAGAGGTGGAAATGATTCACTCGGCTGTGTATGCAATATTTAAGGCCCTTATCCTGGGTCCCATTAATGGAGCCCTTTCGCTGCTGTTTTCTTCCCCTCACTCAAGTTAAAAAAAAACAACTCTCTCTGACATGAATTACATTTACATCTCTCCAGACTGGAGGGATCACCAGCCTTGCAACTTCTTTGTTGAGGCAGAAAATGATTTTTAGTGTTAATTATAGTGAAACCACTCTGCAGAGTGTGTATCATATGGATTATCCATTCATTCCCTTTTCGCCTGCATAAAAAGCAGTGCAAGGACTTAGGGCAAAATACTATTTCAATATGAAAGTGTAGAGGAGGACTTATTGGCTGATTTTAAGTCTCAGTTGCAGCTTATATGATTCCTGCGGGATGCAATCTGTCTGTTGATGTGTTTTGTCTAATGATGTGTTCCAAGTCATGTTGGATAGATTGTATTTAAGTGTTAATCACGTGATTTGTGTTAATCAACATTATTCCACAATGCAATTGATTGAGTTTAACGTCTATTGAACCCGGACTAGATTTTTCAAAGTTAATGTTACTACGATTGTGGCACAGTTCGAGCCCCATCTAGTGATATCCGAGCACTATGTTCAGAAATCCATGCGTTGTTTGTTGTGTGGCAGCATGTCAAGCTCAAGCTGCGATTCATTTTTGATGATGCTCAGCGAGTCAACTCACTCTAGTGTCACTGTTTTGACAGGCTGTTGTGCGTAATGTGACAAGCTACGTTGGCCTCCATTTTCAATTCACCATGACAAATTCAGTACAGCACATGTTGATCCGCTCCTTCCCGATCAGGCCTTTCGATAACACAGTCCCGGGCCGCAGAGAATAATGACATCGCAGGAGATCATTAGGCCTGGGTTGACGGACAGGCCATGTGATTTTCTACCTCCAAAGTCCACAAGGCAGTGACCCCGGCACCTAACCTTGATCTCGGGGCTTCGGCCCCTTTCTTTTGAGACTGCCGAACAAGTGGCTCCTGGTGTTATGGAAGAGTGAGACTTAAATATTTAATCTTTCCCTTTTTTCGTCCTCCCTCTGCCCTTCCTTCATATAATCCTGCGGTTCCAATGCCCTGCAGCTGTGAGTGACAGAAAGGCACATGGTGCCCTATGAAAAATGTATCTTCAGAAGCTGACACTGTATGGGAATTTTACTACAGGGACAAGGCTTGATCTTGCAATGAAATAAATATGTTTCCTCCGCTTTGTGCCGTAGCAGGCTTCGCGGGATGCCGGCACAGGTGTCGAGTTGAACTTATGTAACATCGGATACCCGCTGTGCCGGAACAAAGAAGCACTCCGTCTCCATCTGCGTCTGCAGCCATATTTAAGACAAACTGTTGTTTTGAAGCATTCGATCAGAGGCTGGGAAGTTTTCAAACTCAATTCAGTGCTTCGGGATGCGCCGATGCTGCCGTTTAGAGCCGACAGAGCTCATAAAAGGGAGAATATCTTGATAAAGGTTATCCAAAAGAATACTTTTTTTCTTGTCATTTCTGGTCAACAACTCTATTTAACGCTCTTGGTTTTGCTGAGATTGACTTTCTCGTTTATATCTGGCACACCAGGGCCCACAATGAATGAAGTGTTAAAATAATAATAGTGATTTCCTAATGAATCTCCTCTTTTTCCTTTCAACTTCTTGAAATATGCCCCTCTGACCTCTTCAAAAGCCATGTGACTGTGAAATCAAGTTAGCACAGAACTTTTCTAAATTGTGAATGTTATAATGCACACTTTAATTTAAGATGTCCTTGTTACAGTGTACTGTAATTCTACATTTATGTACTGAGTAATATTAGTTAACTACATGTACTATGGTTATGGTTAGGATTTGGCTCAGGGTTACTTGCATGTAATACTTGCATAATGTATTGTTATTATAATAGTAAGTACATGTAATGTGTTACCATATAGTCTGAAGATATCGTTGAAGAAAAATATAACAAAATATATAATAGATAATAAGAAGTGACCTTTCAGTGTGTACACCCTCCAGAGGATCTTGCATATGAAAATGAATTGTATTTACCCTATTTTTCGGACTATAAGTCGCACTGACTGGCCTATAAGTCGCATTTATTTAGAACCAAGAGCCAGGAGAAAACATTACCGTCTCCAGCCGCGAGAGGGCGCTCTAGCAACATCTCTGGCAGCATAGCGCGCCCTCTCGCGGCTGGAGACGGTAATGTTTTCTGTTAGTTCATTTCTCTTGGTTCATGTTAAATTAATTTAGATAAATAAGTCGCACCTGACTACAAGTCGCAGTACCAGCCAAACTATGAAAAAAAGTGTGACTTATAGTCCGTAAAATACGGTAATCCTGTGTTTATAATCAACACCTCTGAAAATCCAAACAGATCTACAGTGTGATGTACATTGTGGGTGTGTGATATGTGAAGTTGACATTTTGATCATGACCTTAAAATTAGAAACAGTTGTAAAGTATATATTTTTAAGATATTAAATGAGGTTTGGGGATTCTCGGACCCTAAAAAGAACCAGAGTGTGCGTTGTAAATGCCCTGACACATAAAGCTGGGGTGTTTGAATCCAGCTCTGAACATTTATAATTTGAGTTCCTCTCCCTTGTTCCATTTTCTTGTCCTCACTAAACTACTTTATCAAAGACAGATAGGCTGAAAAAAAAAATGCAAGCGGCATCCAAGTCCAAGACCTCAGTGAAAATATGGGATTTAAAAATGTATGTGAAATCTAAGAGTGTTTGAAAACTGCAGAAAAATATTTATAGGTTACTAATTAAACATGAAATAAAAAGTTAATTTAGTAATTAAAAGTTAATAGCGCAGCTCTTTGGATCGTTCTTAAATCATGCTGGAGAGTATTATCATCAGGTTTTACACAAACTCGCCCACTTAAGCTAACCGAATACTAAGCTTTTCTAAAATTTTGCCTATTTTATTTTTTATGCACACATTATACTCCGCATCAGACGCTGCTAAAATGATAATACCTGTATAACGTCAAATTTGAATTAAATTATAAAGAAATATAAGAATGATTTCTGGACAGACAGTGACACGTGCAACAAAATCAACTCGGGCACGCACCTGTTTGTGTGCTGTGAGCTGCAGAGGTCTGTGAGTGTCTCAGAGGTGCTCTAAAGAGAGGGGTGGAGGAAGATGGAGAATGAAGGAGTGCTCTAATGGATTTGCGCTAATGGTGCCGGAGCGATTAGAGCAGGAAAGCCTGTGGACTTCCAGCCCTTGTGAACCCTCCCTGACTCTGTGCCATGCAGCTAGAGTGAATTACAGCGCATGCTCACATTTACCTTTGCCTATTTTAAACATACAAAAGTTTTTTAAACAAAGCCTATTAGTTTTATTGTCTTGCACACATGTGAAGAGGAATGTGGTAGTGCCTAATTTAATGTAGGCTTGATCTTTTAATAAAGCACAAACAGTTCAAATGCATAGAAATTCATATGACATACATTTTGTAGGCCTGCCTTACAATTAAGGCATGGCAAGGCAGTGTGATGCATTATGTGTTTGTTTATATGCATGTGTGTGTTTGTGTGGGGTGGGGGGGGGATTGGGGGGGGGGGGTCTTCATTAAGCAGCTTGGCATAATGTTGACAATCTGTAATGTGATGCAGAGTATCTCAGTGGGACTGCTTGAGTGATCTTAATGAAGAGAACATCAGGTGCTAATTAGCCCATATTAAATGTCACTAATATAAAAATGGCTGTTTGCCAAGTGCCTCTTTTGACAAACAAGAGGCAACTTTCTACTGTTGGGCCAGTCACTGAATTCTGGTCAACTACTGCCCCCTGGAGACGTTATGCTGGTAATGCAACAAAAGAGCTGTCGGTTAAATCTAAAATACCTGAAGAGTTCAGTGAGGTCAGAAAAAGTCAGCAAGTTTATTCGACAAGGACACGTTCGACTAATGAAAAGTGAACAGACATATGAACAGACATATGTAAAATATTTCGATTTCAAATAATAGTTGTTATTTTGAGCTTTCTATATTCATCAAAATAATCCAGATTTTTTTTTCAATAGTTTGCACAAAAATATTAAGAAGCACCACAGTAATAATACATGTTATCATGTTATCGAATTCTTTTTGAGTGCCTGGGACCTGTGTTTTTTTCATTCAATAATACATGTTTCTTGAGCACCAAATCAGCCAATAAGAATAAGTCATGTGACACTGAGGTCAAGAGCAATTGCTGAATGCATAAATTATTTAAATTGTATAAATATTAAAATAGAAAACACTTATTTTAAATTATAATATCACAATATGACTGTTTTCCTGTATTTTTTAATCAAATTAATGCAGTCTTGATAAACATGAGAGACTTGAACATATTATGAACAGACATTAATTAACAATTAATAATATATATATATATATATGTGTGTATATATATATATATATATATATATATATATATATATATATATATATATATATATAATGATTATTTATATAATAAATCCTGACAGAAAAATTTAATAAATAAAAAATATATATATATTGTTTTCATGTATTTTTTTATCAAATGAATGCAGTCTCGATAAGCATGAGAGACTTGAACATATTATGAACAGACATTAATTAACAATTAATAATAATATATTTAATATATCTGTGCATAAATCTGTGGATTTTTAAATTTTCAGAAGAAAATGCACTCTGTGTGGCATACATGAAGCTCAGTGGACCCTTTTCACCTGTCCAGGTTGTAAACTATAGCAAATATATATATATATATTAGTGGCACACATCAGAAGGTCTAGTCGAGGTGAGGCTGCTCTCGGTGGATACATGAGGACTGAGCTCCCGCTGATTGCATGGAGCTCACGTCTCTGAAATCAGTGAATATAGGCGCAGTCTTTATAAATAAACCGCATTCTGACCTGAAATACTTTTAAAATTACATTTCATGACACAATAAAAGTAAAATTTTTAAAATGATCCGAATAAATGGTGGTTGAAATCACAATACTGCGTGTACTCAACCAATCAAGATGTTTAGCGCCCAAGTCCCGCCCCCGAAAGTTCCGGAACTTTGAACTTTAGTTCTATATTTCTAGTTCTATATTTGCCCCAACAGCAAAAGAAAAACCCCACATTCCTAAAACTTTGGAAAAAAGATGACCATGCAACATTTTTAGTCACTCCTTTAAAACCTCTAACAAATGAATGAAGGTACTGTGGAAATTCGTCATCACAAATCGTCATCTCTAAAAGGGTCCATTAGAGTGTTGTGGGTGTTTACTAAGGTGTTAAGCATATTGCTATGTGGTAGCTAATGGTTTTCTGGTGGTTGCTAAGTGGACGCTCACTGTTTTAAGTCAAAAGAGCTCCCCACAAAGTCTCCACGCTATTATGGTCACCATGTTGCCCTTCTTCAGTGTAAATGTATGGAATTTTCTTCAACCTTTTGCTGACCAATCATATTTTAACCACTTTTTTAATTGTTTGGTTATTATTATTGGTCGATTTCTGTTGTATTTATTATGGCATTCTTGTGTTTAATATTATAATATTATTGTAAGTCATTCTTACTGATTTTTATTGGGCCATGTGTGTCTTGCTCTTAATTTTTCAGTCTACGGTGTAAGGGTCTTTTTCCACAGGCATTGATATCAGTTGACGGGCTTCCACATCTGTCCAGACCCCCTGCTCTTTTTACCTGAACCCCTTGGGGGTTGAATATGGAGAGGGGACAGCGAAGGGTGTCCAGAGCGGGAGGAGGTAGGTCACTGGATCTTTAGATAATCAGTGTGGGCTAATGACCCCTCCAGAGAGAATGTGTCTAATCCATTGAGCCTTAGGGAGCACTTCTCCCTACCCCCTCAATTCCCAGACAACACAGCTGAATACAGAATCCAAGAACTGTGTGCATGTGTGTTTCCTAGTGTGCATGTAAAATCTATCACTGTGTCTACACTGCAACAGAGCAACATGATAATGCTGATGTCCGCACATTATCAATGATACTGTGTACATTACAAGCAATGTGATAGAAGTGAGCAATTACAAAGACAAATCACTGCCTTAGTCCAACTGAAAGTGAACCTTTATATATGGACATTTTTTAAAGGTATTTCCCACTAGTTTTCACATAAATGTTTAAACTTTATGGCTAGAGTCATTTATTTTAGACATACCCTTAAAGTCACATAAAAGCCTAAATTGTGGTTAATTCAGAACCATAGTCACTTTATTCACAATAAACTGCACAGCTCCAGGTAGAAATTTGTCTTAGTGTTTGGTATTCAATACACACATCTGAGACACACAACACAAGTCTCTGCCTGTATAATAGAACAGAATAAGATGCAAAGTGGACCAGACTTGATGCTATTAGTCAAGAGTCTGGCTATCCAAGAGTAATAGCAATTTGATAGATTACGCACGCTAACTTGTTCTTCACTTCAGACTGACGGCATGGCTTCACACTAAGACATATTGAAAGAGACGGCAGATTTCTCTAAATTAGCTGACTAACACACTGGAACACTAGCTAATCAATATTCCAGTGTCCATTAACAGCATGTTGTTCAGAAAACTTAACCTGGAGGCCGGATTAGTACATTTTTCTTCATGTTTTTAAAATATGTTTATCTCATCAATCTCTCTGTCTGTCTTTACATTCATCATTGCTCTTTGTCTGGATGATAGATCCAATGCTGGGTCAAAGTCCCTTCTCCAGACTTCCTTATTCATACATTCAGTAATTTATTACACTACAGGATATCAATTCTTCCTCATAGAGAAAAAAATTACTAAACCACTATCTTTCATCATGTTAAATGACGTGTGTGTGTGTGAGTGTGTGTGTGTGTGTGTGTGTGAAGTTATTGAGGAAGTGAATGGTTTCCTGTGATGATGTGGACATCTGTACGTCATTTGATCAAGACTGTGACATTTTAGTCATGCAAGACTTGTAGTTATTGTTTAAAGTCTGTCTTCTGAGGAATTACAGCATGGCATTTTTTTCAAACAAAGTCAATATTTCAAGTTAGCTTTGGCCCAGACCTTCATTTTTCAATCAACATGTCAGTTGATTGTTGAAATAATGAAACGGATGTTTTGTTTTCAACATACTGTATGAATAAGCCAACAAATATTCATGTGCAAATACCTGTACATATTCTCTGCTGTCCAGCAGAGGGTAGTGTTAGCCAGAAAAGAATATACTGTAGCTTTGGACACTGTTGAGGTTTCTTTTGAAAGGTTCAGTTAAAGAAAAGTGCAGAGAAATGCTTGAATCTGAAATGTGTGTGTATATATATATATATATATATATTATAATAACCAGATATAAATAGTATGGCACATGATGTGATGTCCAAATAATGGCTTACTACAAACTCAAAAGAATGTACTGTACTTTCCCAATAGCACTACTCACAAACAAACTACATACTTTTAGGGATAAGTATGTCAATTGACATGCAGCCAGAATGTCAATATTTGGCATAATTTTAACATTTCTTTTAGGCTAGTTTGAAATATACATACATATACATCGCAAGTACATACTTTTAAAAATGTATTTAACACAATGCACGCATGTCAAATCTGACCGCTCATATCAGCACTTCTTCTAGCAAAACATTATCAAACAAAGGAAAGACTTTATGTTTTTTAATCAGAGTATTCACTGGTGTTATTTACTCTGTTTTTCTAATACGCAAGAGAAGACAAGCAGTCTCAGCGCTCATGTGTCTGAACACAATTCATTCAGGACACTGAGTAAACAGTTTAAGTCACAAACCAGTACCTTTAAGCTTCTCTGCTGGTCAGACGAGTCAAATGTGCCTGTTCTGTAGTAGATTACCAGTGTTTTCATCCTCGTAGTTGACTTTGATAGACAGTGATGCACATTACCTGCTTGAGATTGCTTGCTGGAACAGTTTATCTTGCTGATTTCTTGAGTCGGGAATGAGATTTTTATAATATACAATTGTAACCCAGGTCTCATGTAGTTAGAAAATAAAGCTAGAGTGGTTAATACAATGAGACTGGGCCTGGGCTCGTTGTAGGAAAATACAACTTGTTTTATATGTTACTTAATAAATGTATATTTGTAATTCTTATAAAGACCACCACAACTGTATTTTGATTACAAAAATATTAACAAGTATTTATTTACAACATTAAATAAAAGATAAATGTATCTTAGAATAAAATAAAACAAATCACATAAGCATGAAAAGATATGAAATAAAAAAACTAAAACAATAAAGAAAACTTCACTTTCCCAAAAGGAAAAAAAAACCTTTCTGTGGTTATATTGAAATTAAACAATCATTCATTCCCTCTGAAAAAATGTCCAACCCCGTTGCAGGCCTGTTCGATGACACTTTGTGTGCGGTGAGGCCTAAAAACTGGAATGGCCGCTTCACTCAGAAACTGAGCATAAACAAAAAAAACACGTGCCGGTGAATGTTGGTACTCACGAATCCAGGTTAAGTTAGTACAGCGATGGTAATGGCAATAGCGATGGTAATGGCAAAGGAAGAAGCACAGCACAGATGATCACGGCAGGGCACACAGAAACAGCAAAGCAGAAACAGCAGGGCCTTCGGTTGGAAAACCAGTCTCTCGCTCACCAACGTCCGTCTCCTTAGAGCATATTATCTGTATTTAGCCACATTATCAAACACTATTTCTTATTGAATTAGCGTTAGCTTTGCTTTAGCGATATCACAATGCTAAAACTATTACTAAAACATATGAGCACAGTGGCACAGAATGCTACCGCTAATTAGCATGTCACTAATTACATTATACATCCAGTCTCTTAACTATAACAGTTCGATATAGCACAAAAATACAGGCATACACAATCATATTCACCTCTTGCAGGTCACACCAAAGTTTTTTGTTGTAAGGACCACGAGTAGTCGACCTTCATAAAACATTAATGCTTCCCACACCACGATGCCTCCTTCATTAGCGCTCTCATTATAGCGTCTGTTCCCCGTTTTCCATACGTGCTCACTACTCCTCACACAAACCTGTCCCAATAGTCCCGCCCCTTACACAATGATGTTACTCTTATTGGCTCAAGTACTAACACAACCAAAAGCAAAACGGGAATTAAATGATTGACAGGTGACAGGTAACAGATTAGGTTACACAGATAAACACAGTTTCTTCTTCTCTACTTTTTCTCTCAAATGAAACATAAAAAAACTTTCTATAATGAATTTAACTTTATCTGTAAATAGTCTTATTTATTAAACTCTAAATATTATATTTATACTTTTAACCAGCACACCTTTTACCCAATTTTAACTATTTATGAACTCCATTTATAAACTTTTCTTTTGTTTCTTTATGTGTGTGTGAATTACACTGTTAATGATCTTTTAAACTCTAATTTATAGAAATTTTGTACAGGGCTACACAATATAAAAGTACATTAAAACACAACATTGATAAACAACACATTTAACTGTTGGGGCCCTATCTTGCACCCAGCGCAATTGACTTTGTACACCGACGCATGTGTCATTCCTATTTTGCACCAGCGCAAAGCGCGCTTTTCCCTCCACAGAAGCACGTCGCTAAACTAGTGAATGAACTTGCGCTCCCTGGGCGGTTCAGCGCAAAAAAGGAGGCGTGTTCCGGCGCAAACAATCCCTGGTGCTATTTTGCTGTTCCATTAAACAATTGCGCCACTGACCAGAAAAAACCTAGTCTAAAGTCAGTGGCGCGTTGCGCGTTGTTCATTATGCTATTTTAAGGGCGCATGCTTGACCATAATGTATATAGCGTGCACAACGCGCATACACTTTGCTCATGTAATCTACACAGATGCAACAGTTATTTTTGCAAATCATAAACTGTTACACTAAAAAAAAATATTAACACATGAGATGACGGAAATCATTGTGGTGTGCCACGAAGATGTGAAAAAATAGGCATATATCTAGCTTACAAATTATTCAGGCTAATTGTAGTAATTAAGGATCAGACCTGTTTGCCCAATAGTGGCAAGACATAAAGGCTATGTAAGGACATCTGACAAATATGTTTGTCCGTCAAGAACCAGGAAAAAAATCGATGAAACATTTGTGGCTATTTCCTCCCACGCCTGTTTAACCGACGCAATTTTGGGTGGGTTTCTCCCATCCCCATACAACACAACTTCTCTGTCTTTCACTGCTCTTACAAGAACATCAGTCTCCTCGGCTGTGAACCGCTCCTGGCGTGCGCCTGGTAAATACGCCATAATAATAGCAATCCATAATGGAACTTGCGCACCTGCTTTTAAAGGGAATGTTGGATGACGCTCTGATTGGTTTATTTCACGTTACGCCCAAACCACACCTATGAATAATGAAGCTACTTCAGACCAACCCATTTTAGATTTGCGCCGGGCGCAAGAGCCATTTATCCCGCCGCGAAAATAGCAACAGCGCCGAGACCCGCCCACAAACTTACTTGCGCTTCGCGCTTTGACACTTGCGTTTCAGATCGTTAAAATAGGGCCCTCGGTCTTGCAAGTTTTGCAAGGTCAGATTTGGTCAGATTTATTGCAGTTTTTTTTTTTGCAGGCTTTTGTAATTGTTAAATTCAGTCCTTTATCATAGTGTAGGAGTCATTTTTATAGTTTTGGAATAATATACATGCTGTGCATTTTTGTAAAGTGAAACTGTTTCTCAAAACGGTTGTGTTGAAGGTGTGGCTCAAATTTTTTACTTGTTTGTGTACTTTACATTGTGTTTCTGAATAGATGCAGCATTTTTGTAGATGAGTACAACCCAAGGGTGTAGTAATCATGGACATGGAATTCAGTTTCAGTAGTTTTAACATATGTGGGCAGCTGATCCCACAATTTGGATTTTGAAATGTGCAATATTTAATGTTTACATTTGAGTCTTTTGTTTAATTTTTAAATAGATTTTTAGTAACACACTCCATTGCAATACATTTATTTTATATTATATACATTATAAAGATTTGTATATAATATAAAAGTTTTTATATAATCTAGAAAGTATGTGTTATACTCAAAAATACTGAAAACTAGATAATGGATTAAAATTAGATAAGTAAATATTTACGTCACATCAGAGGTATTAAAAAGTTAACAGTATATAGTAATTAATAAAATCATGAATCTTTAATTCGCATAAAAGTCTAAAATAAAAACACAACTAAAACAATAAAATTTTAATAATAATAAATATTATTAGATGATAGATTAGATTTGATTAGATTAGATGATATATTAGAAAAATCACAATGTTTCCATATATATTGCGAAAAGATTATTTCTACGTTTTCAGAATGTGAGTAAATTCTGAGTATTCATAGTATTATTCATAGTTTTTTTTTTCTTTCCTGTGTAATAATTAATCAAATTAACTCCACCTTAGATGGTCCCAAGCCTGATTGAAAAAGGAGTAGGGTTTGGTGAGGGGCTAACAACCCCTCCCCGTAAAAAAAAAAAAAAGATTGCTACATAAACTCCAACAAGACATCTCGGTCCTGGCAGAAGATGGGCTTCCAGCAGGAGGATGAATGATGCGGAGTGGTGAAAGCCAGCAGCGCCTGAAAGCTATTTTGTCAATTTCCATATACTTTCCACCAGGACCACCACCAAAATCGGGACATAGAATATAAGAACAATGTACAACACAGGGAAAGCATCACAGATGGCTGCAGAAAAAAAAATTCAGAAAGTCTCTGCTGGCGAGGTGGTACTTTTTCAAAGTTCCAGAACTTTCGGGGGCGGGACTTCCTGATTGGTTGAGTACACGCAGCATTGTGATTTCAACCACCATTTATTCGGATCATTTTAAAAATGTTACTTTTATTGTGTCATGAAATGTAATTTTAAAATTATTTCAGGTGAGAATGTAGATGTGTAAAACTCAAACCTGCGGTTTATTTATAAAGACTGCACCTATATTCACTGATTTCAGAGACGTGAGCTCCACGCAATCAGCGGGAGCTCAGTCCTCATGTATCCACCGAGAGCAGCCTCACCTCGACTAGACCTTCTGATGTGTGCCGCTGGCTCTGATGTCTCTTTAGCGGTTAAACATAAAATATAATTTGTTTAAGGTTAATCTAAAAGGTAATATTTGGTCTTTATTCAATTTATTTAAACGTTAAAATAAAAAAAGAGGCATTTGATAAATTATTTTGTTTGATTGTATTGGCTCATATATGTTTATATATGTACCGTATTTTCCAGACTATAAGTCCCACTTTTTTTCATAATATGGCTGGTCCTGCGGCTTATAGTTAGGTACGACTTATTTATCAAAATTAATTTGACATGAACCAAGAGAAATGAACCAAGAGAAAACATTACCGTCTCCAGCCGCGAGAGGGCGCTCTATGCTGCTCAGTGCTCCTGTAGTCTACCCCAAATAAACATATAGCGCCCTCTCGCGGCTGGAAACGGTAATGTTTTCTCTTGGTTCTTGGTTCTAAATAAATGCAGCTTATAGTCCAGTGTGACTTATATATGTTTTTTTCCTCAACATGACGTATTTTTGGACTGATGCGACTTATACTCAGGTGTGACTTATAGTCCGAAAAATATGGTATACACATTTCCGTGAACTAAGTACATTTCTGCAGCTATTATTATGTTTAAATGAAAACGAAAGGAGGCAGGGGTATTTGATATCCTATTTCGTTTTATTGTTAATATACAGTGATTAAAATTTCAGAAGCCAAGCTGAGCTGACTGATGTTATCAAGTACGCTGCTGTTTGCAGAAGTCCGAACTTCCGAGGATGCAAATCCAAAATCATCGTACTTTGTATTAAGAATCACACGCAGATCCCGCGGTGGAAATGCAGAAAGCAACAGGCCTGGGGGAAAATAGTACCTGGGGAAAAAAGTTCCTGGTACAATTGTTCTGGGTAATTTCGGTGGAAATGCGGCATTATAGACTGTACATACTGGGGATAAGTGAAGCCAGATGGAACGGCTCAGGACAGACTAGACTTTCTACAGGAGAGCTGGTACTGTATTCAGGACAAGATGAAGACGGAGCACCATGCAATCACAGAGTGGCCTTCATGCTCTCAAAGACAGCATCAGATGGGAGGCACACGGACCATGCAAGAATCCCTGAAGAAGATCTAGACCAGGAAAAAGAAGAAAGCAGCTCTACACAACAGCCGTACAAGAGCAGAGAAGACCAAGGTGCAGGAAGCGTACAGCAAGGCCAACAAGTGTGCCAAGCAAAGTATAAAGGCAAACAAGAAGAACTACATTGACTGCCATTGATGAGGCAGAAGAAGCAGCTCAACGAGGCAACATAAAGTCCTGTACAAAACCACAAAGATGTTGTCCAAGAAGGTCGGCAGACCAGAGGGACCTGTGAAGGACAAGCAAGGGAATAGCATCATGGAAGAAGAGAGACAAAGAAAATTGTGGATGGAACAAAAGAGTTGCTGAATAGACCACCACCACAGAACCCACCAGAAATACCTCCTGCAGACAACGACCTACCTATAGGCTGCAGTGAATCTACCAAGGAGGAGATATGCAAGGCCATCAAACAACTGGAAAGTGGAAAGGCAGCAGGGCAACATTCCAGCAGAAGCTCTGAAAGCAGATTACTGTAGAAAATGCTGTAAATTTATTCTACCCACTCTGCAAGAAGATATGGGAGGAAGGATAAATACCAACAGAATGGAAAGAAGGCTACCTTATCAAGCTCCCAAAGAAAGGAGACCTCACCAGTTGCAACATCTACAGAGGTATAACACTGCTATCCATCCTCAACAAGATTTTTAACAGAATTACTTTCGACAGAATAAAAAATGCAGTAGACACACAACTACGTGATCAGCAGGCTGGCTTTTGGAAGGAACGATCATGCACAGACCAAATCGCCACACTGAGATTCATCCTGGAGCAGTCCTTGGAATGGAACTCGTCCCTCTATGTCAACTTCATCGACAATGAGAAGGTGTTTGATAGCGTGGACAGAGGAACACTGTGGAAGCTGCTGAGACACTGCGGATTTCCGGAGAAGATAAAAATATGCAGACCACTAAAAATATGCAGACATTTATCAACAATTGCAATGGATCCTCTGCATTCACTGGCCCAAAACCATCAGCAGCAATGAACAGGACAACAGCCGACAGAAGAAACAGACTCCAGAGATGGTGGAGATGGATTGGCCACACCCTGAGGAAGCCGCCCTCAACCACCACTAGGCAAGCCCTGACCTGGAACCCCCAAGCAAGGCAGGCCAAAAAACACCTGGCGCAGTGGCCTGGAAGCAGATTGCAAGAGGACTGGCACAGGACGGAGATGCTTGGAGCACTCTTGTCGGAGTCCTATGCCCCAGAAGGGGTAGTAGGCATAAGTAAGTAAGTAATTTAATTGTTATAACAACAAATCATTTCCTACGTAACTCACTTTAGCAAAAGCATATTCTATAATTTCACATAGTGCTTTAAAAAAATCACACACATATTACAATATATTGCATATAATATATACTGTAATAAACATATTAAAATTGTTTGTGGCTCAACTTGACAGATTTATAGCACAGATGTTTTAATTAAAAATATGTCATAGTTGCAATTAAAAACAAAAGATTTATAGCCTTACACTATAAAAGAAAAGAAAAGAAAAAGTTGCTGCCTTAAGTTTTTGAATACAGTCGATTTGTGTCACTTATTTAAAAAGTTGAAAATTGCTTAACATTTAAATTAACAACACGTTGTCATGACATATTGATCATATAATGTTTTACAGTGTAGCTTTGATTGAAGTTATCTTAATATATTTTTTAATATGTACTTTCATATTTTAACTAATTTTAGTTTAAAATCAAACTATAATTGATGCTGTCTACTAAAAAATCCTGCAATTATAGAATAAAGAAATAAATTTGTTGACAACATGGTTACAGAGGGTCCATAGTATTTTGTTATTTCATGATAAGAAAAAACTAATTGTGTGTGTGAGAGTGTCAGTGCCGTCTCAGACACCAGCATTGTATTTATCCGCTCCATCTTCACTACGCATCCACTCTGGGAAAAGGCCTGTGACAGCACTGTGCTGTGAGAACAGGTATTATCGATGTGTTTTCACATGACATATGTAATACTCTGTCTGTGTGTCTGTGTAGTCCATCTACACCTGTCACTGATGGAGCTTATGGTATAAAAGTATCAGTGTAAGCATTACATGTCTGGACAACACAGCGATAATCCAAAAGTGAGTGCATGTGTGCGTAGGTCAGGCTTAGATTCAGACTTAATTAATGGTCTAAGTAATGTAAATTAAAATCTATAAATTGCTTATTATGGCTTGGTTTAGACAAGTAGGATTGAATTTGTGTATAGCAAATATTAATATAAAATAATAAAGATAAAAAGTTTGAATTGGAGTTTTATTTTAATTTATTTGCTATTGTGCTCATAATCATTTTAGCAGTATACACACAGAGCAATGGTTCCACATTGTTCAGCACAGCTCATCTTTCTGTAAAGTTGGCTTTATGATTTCCATGTTAGCTCTGCATCAACAGCAGTCGTCAGTATAGCTCATGTTAATCTTGTCATCCGTTTGGCACAAAGACGCCTTAGACTTCTTCACTACAGCTGTTGTCTAAAAGGGAGGGATACTCAACCAGAACAAACCCTCAAATATCATGCTAAGGACGTTATCATTGCCCAGATATTAATTCACCTTAGACTTTAGTGGTTAAACCCAAGGTGGACATGAACATATGAACATATGCAAATCACAGCGTACTAGACATCAACAACAAAAGAGATTTCTACCATGGAGAATTTAGAAGCCTTTCAAAATAAACATTTATTATTATTTTTAGATTATTAATTTTATTTATTTATTTTTAACAAATTGACAATATTCTACATTCTTTTTTCTGTGAAACATTATGTTTACCTTTTTTTTCCTTTTTCTTTTTTATGTACAATGATTTTGTATTTTTCATAACCACAAACTAATGTTCCCAAAACATTCTAGAAACCAAAAAATTGTTAGCTGAGTGTTATTTTATTTTTACTTGACTTTCAGGCAGAATATTTTTTTTTCATCCTAAAATTGAACGTTTTTATCATGTTTAACCGATTTGTTTAACAAATTTGTAGATCTTAGATCTTTGTTTGTGCTCTTTTTACATATTAGACTGTTGATAAAATTATATTTAGGTGCCATAAAGACATTTACATCATTTTAGCATTAAACGAAACGTGCTGCATCAAAATTGAAGATTGAATCAGTAATATTTTAAATATTATAGTCATTTATAATAATGGTTTTCTATTTTAAAATATTCTATAATTAAACGTATTTTCCGTGATGGCAGAGCAGAACTTTCATCAGCCATTCCTCCTGTCTGCAGTGTCACATGATCTTTCAGAAATCATTGTAATATACTGATCAGGGGCTTTACTTTTTTTTTAAATGTAAACAATTGCCTCAGTTACCCTAATGTGACTTATTGTAGTAAATTTTTTATTATAGACTTTGTCAGGCCACATCTTTCACAATATAAATTGGCTGTATAAATCGACTAAATTATATATTTGTGTGTGTGTGTGTGTGTGTGCGTGTGTGTAAATTATGTATGTACTCTTTTTCTTATCTCAAATAGTAATACCTGCTTTTACTTACTATTAATTGTCAAGTAGTATTAAGTCTGTTGGCAAAAGGGAACCTGCTACTTGTACCAACACATCCAATGTGTTATATTATCCGACAATACTTCCCTAATATCAAAGTCTACACAATAACACGACGGCAGCATAGACTGCTGTGGTTTCTTTGAAATATTTATCCTCGTGTCCAAACAAGTCACAGCTCATTCCTACAGTAAAGTGTTCATTTTCATACAGCAGGCGTAAATTGTCTTTAACTTTCTTGTCATGATCTGTTAGCAACGGATGATTTAAAACAGTCGGTTGCTAAGAAAATGAATATTTTTGTGGTAAGACTATAGTAAGTCTCAGAACTACATTTTCAGACACAGCATTATCTAGGAGCATAAAAAATCTGATGAGAAGGAAAATGCAAGGATAAATCTATTCAGATGTATGCTTCATAAATGTCTATGATCATTTTAACTCATTCTTAGGACTTGCAATTGCACAAATTTGATTCAGTGAAAATTGGGGCTTTAGTCACATTATCAGACAATTAGGTCCACTGTCTGCTGTCAAAAGTCTAGCGATGAAGCATTGCTCACACAGAAGTCACTTTCAAATCAAGCAGCTTTCTGTTTCTGGCAAATGTGTGTGACCAACATGAAGCTGTTGTGAAATCTGTGTCGCCAAAACTTTTCGTCCTGACATGAAATTCCTGATTGCGCCGAATTCTTTTGAAATGACTGGTTTTCACCAGAACATTTTTACAGCCAAAGTTATTGCACCTTTATCAGAGTTTCGGTCCTTGAAGACAGATTTTGTGTTTCAGTGCTAGTTGCAAGTATTCTCAAATAGTTTAACCAACTATTTTTAATCAGTAAAGGCAGGAGTTTTCACCATAATGTTTAGCAGTACTGCTGACTGGTGGTTTATGAATGAACGAAGAAAGACAGATTGATTCCAGGAGTCTTAATACATGAGTACACAGCCAAGATTTGGGGGCATAGGTGTTATCACCATTAACCATTCAGTTCATTCACCATGAAATCCCACCAAATCCCAAAGGAGAAAAACGACACCTCTGGCACAAATCAAAAGCTAATTCAGAGCCCTTCTCATTTTCAGTTTGCCGTTGTGTCTCGCTCTGCTGTTAGAGCCTTTGTTTTGCCGTGTTTTGTATGGCATCTATGGGAAAGCTGACCCCACAGATGCAGGCGCTGAAATAATTTATCACTTCTGGCACCTTGCGGCAGCGTCACAATGACCCAAGGCTCTAAGTGAGGAAACAACATCTCGCCACTCGTGCTGCAAGACAAAAGCACAGGTGAAATTCCACACTGGTTACCGCTTAGTTGGCTGCGTTACCACGCATGCAGCTCCCCGAGGTCCTGTCGCTTAAGTAAACGCTGTTTGGCTGTCACAAGTTGCCTGTCGCCTCGGTTTACCTCGCGCTTTGTACATGTCATGTTTGTTAGGCTCTTCTGGTAGTGTGATGTTACCATATCTAGCTGATGTTGCCATGTTTAAGTGGTGAATATGATGACACAATTGTGATTTAGTTTATTTTTATTAGTTTGTTTTTATAAAACAATTCATAAAATTTGCTAGTTTTAACAGGTTTGTTGCAACTTCAAATTAATTATTCGGCTTTATTCAATTAGTGTGGGTGTGTTTTGCATGTTTTTTTCTCTTTATCGTGTCATTTTTGTATAATTGTTTGATTTAATTAATTCACTTTCAATGGGCATATCCAGCTGAATTTGACAAGTACAAACACCACAGGCAATTCACTCCCCTTACGTCAAATCATTTTTTCCATTTGCTCAGCAAGTCATCTGTTGACATTGTCATTGAGCCTGTGTTGCGCACGTTACCAGGGCAACCATGAAAAAGGACATCCTAACATTTAAATCACACGCAAAACTAAAACCACAAGAATGTACAACTGTTCCCGCCCACTGCTAATAGCTCTGAATGGAGACTCCTGACGTTAGTAGGTGGACCATCATACCTCCAGCTGTGAGAAACCTCTTGAAAAAAGCGTTGATTGACACAAAAATCCTTCAGTGAGAATAAGTCATTGTATTGCACCATTGTTGTGGCTACCTAACAAAAATCTTATATAAAATACAATGGTAACACTTTATTTTACAGTGTACATGTTAGAGTACATGTACTCACTATTATAATAACAATAAATTACGCATAATTACATGCAACCAACCCTAAACCAAACCCTCATCCTAACCCTATACTAAGTATATGTAGTTAATTAATATTACTTAGTTCTTAAATTATAATTACACTGTAACAAGAACATCTTAAGAAAAGAAAAGAAAAGAGAAGAAAAGAAAAGAAAAATGGATGTTTGAGAGTTATTTAAATTTATATATATATATATATATATATATATATATATATATATATATATATATATATATATATATATATATTATCGTACCTTTAAAACATTAACAGGTTTGACCTGTTTTGTATTCGAAAATGTGCTGATAATGCAATCTTACTATGTGACAGTTCAATGTTTTTTGTTGACTGCAAGTATTTATCACACTGTTAATTAAGTCCTGTTAATCGTCTTTTACCAAAGATGAACCATCTAGAACTTTACAGGTTGGGAAAAGATAGTTCAAAAATCTATATTTCACATCATAGTTATACCTTACACTCCACCCATGAATCATTACATTCATACAGTGTTGGGGGTAACGCATTACAATGCAAGTTATGTAATCAGATTACTTTTTTCAAGTAACTAGTAAAGTAATATATTACTTTTTAATTTAGTATCTGAGTTACTTTTTCAAAAAAGTAATGTTAGTTACCTTGTTTTCCATGTTTTGATGTTGTGTGCACTGTTATGTTACTGTAGTTCTAGACTAAATATGAACATTATTTACTCTTCTCATGGCACAAAAACAGATTGAGTATTCCTCAAAATGAATAAAAACAGTCAAATGCAAACTCATAATATTATCTAAACCTGCAATAATTAAATATGTTTAATAAGACAAATATAATTTGTATTTAACCCCATTTTATTAACCAATGTCTTTGTTACTGACCTTCGATGATCTAATTCAACCATACTAATAAGCAAAAATGGCACATTTTTGTTTCATTTCTGTTATTGCTGAATAATGTTGAACTTTCTTCTCCTGCATCATTGTCTTCATGCAATTTGTTTGAGCTGCATCCTCTACTGTACAGACATGAATTTACATTTCCTTCAGCCTGAGGTGTATTAATTTCACTTTTGGTGTGAATTGGTTACATGTGTAAAATAAGAACTTTTTTATGTTAAAAACAAACAAACAAGCCCTGCCCAGATTTAAAAAGTATATTGTTATGCATTACTTTTAAAAGTAACTTTCCCCAACACTGTTCATACCATTTGCAACCCCCCGTGCACCTCAAGTCCCTTATTGTCTTTATAATACATTTTGCTACTTAATAAAAATATCATCAACACTGTTTGTTTGTTTGTTTAATGTTTTTGTTTGTTTTGTTTTACAGTATGTGCAGTGAACTTACCTGTACTTACAGTGTACTTACCAAAGAAAGTGTTGAATAATATAAGGTTTAGCGTTAGTACCTAGTTATTACCCTGTCATTGAGATTATTATAGCAAGTATATAGTATGTACATGTGGAATAGGACTGTAAAATATAGTGCTACCCATTTTATATAAGGCACATTCAGTAAATGCCAACATTCTACTTAAAGATATAGTCCCCGACTACGTAAACTAAAGTCAATATTTGGCTTGAATGGTTGCTGAGTAATTATACACACAGTAACAAGGTGAAAAGGAGTCTGCCTCATACCTGTCACAATTATGTGTATTTTAGCATTACTAGAGTACTACACCAACTCGCATCCAGGACTGGTGATGCTGCTTATTATTGTTCTTATAATTTAGATATCAGATTACAAATATTCTATCACCAGCTCAATACCAAATATATTCTAATGGGCAAAAAGGACCATAGTTGAACTGATTTCTCAAGCCCAGGAGATCCAGTAGACTGATACTACACTTACTGTAATAGTTTACCCTCAGTCATGATTCATACTGAAACAACCGAGCGCTCTTTGTTCAGTGGAAAGTCCACATGTCCTGTCATTTTTCAAATACTTTCTAGACCTTTAAAATCCATGTCTTAACAGGAACTAAAAGGAAATTGCTTCATATGGTCATTTGTTTGAATTCTTCCAGCACTATTATTTTCTTAATCAGTATTTATGTTTTATTATAAATTGCATGATATATTTAGAGAATCTTTAGAGAATTTTTGCTTTGTTCAAATAAAATCTAAAATAAAACTGTTATGTAAAAGGATATTAGCACAAAAAGTTTGACCAATCGATGGAAATTTGCTTGTAACAAATGGGCAATCAAGTCTTTTTTCATTCAGATTTTGATCGGGGATGTTTATTTTAGACTGTGGATAACACTGCTTTATGACATGCCTATACTCTTTTATTCTTCTTATTTCTTTATTGTTCTCGCTGATACTTCCTTTTGGGATGCTAGATGAAATTATGAGATGTCATTTATAAATGAGATCATTCACAGCCCCCATTAGAGGCTTTTGGCTGTTAGAGCATCAATACAATACAAAAGGATTCTCAGACCAGATCTTCCATTGTTGATGTGTTGACGCAATGAATCTTTTGACTGACGTCCTGAAGTTACATCAGAAGAAGGATCTTTTTATTTACTGTTTGTGCCATGTTTCCTAGATACCTTTTACATTTATCCCACAAACACAGTCTCTCAGTAATCCCAGTCTGTGGGTTTTCTGGCATATTCTCTATACTCGACATTTTCCAAATGCTGCAATCCATCCACCAACCACTAAAAAGAGATGACACTTCAAAATGAAATCTTTCATATCATCAGACGATCTTTAAAACTTGTCTTTAAAATGCAAACACTGCCATTTGGCTAAAACTTCCTAGAAATCATAACATTGAGTGTGCAATGCAAACCATGCATAAACACAATAAACCAAATTCATTACAATAGCAGTATTGTTCTTTCCTGTAGGTGCAATTCAGAACTGCTCAGAAATCAGAAAAATTGTCCAGTTGACGTGGGAGGAAGGAGGATACAGGTGAAAAAAGAAATAAAAGAGCTTTTTAAGATGTAGAGTGTGGGAATCTCCTGGCCCAATTGTTATTAGTTTATGGAGTAACAATAGAGAGTTGATCCCAGAGCCTTCTCTCAGACTGGACTTAAGGTAACCTGACACTGTGGGACCAAAAAAGCAAATGCAAACACACACGTCTTTTCAACAAAGTAAAAAAAATTATAAGGTACCTATATATTTTTATGAGCAAACAGACACTTGAGAAATTCTGCATAATACTTTCTGATGAAAAATCACATTGAATTTGTAAATTAATACAAAAAAAACGTCCTCTTAGCAAACCATCTGAAAGTAAAGTTCTTTGTTGTGATCTTTTTTCATTAACTTATAAATGATGTTCTGTACATTTCAATATGTAGTTATTGGAGTAAGAGTATTGTAAGAGTAAGATTTAACTGTTCTTCTTTGGTCCCTGCGAAGCAGGTTTTCAAGTTTAAGCATCATATTATTGACCAGTTATGCCATAAAAGCTTGTGTGCAACAGATGGTTACTGCCTGTACAAGGACAGAATACTATTTAAAAGACTTCAGCAAACAAGGCAGCTGCTGTAACAGGTGACATACACAGTGAGATCCAAAAGGCTGAAAATACATTGAATATATATATATATATCAAATTTAAAACGTAATTTCCAAATAAAGTTTTGAAAAATTTCAACAAAAAAAGTCAACCTAAAAGAAAATTGAAAATGTCTTACGTTCAACAATATACATTTATACATTTTTAATAAACAAAAATGAATATGCTGATACTCTATAAATAGATATGTAGGTAAATGCCACATTTGACCACTCCAGACACTGCCTTAACAATGCACAGCCCATTGTTGTAAAACCTGGTGAATTTAAATTCAATTTAAATGTAAGTTTTACATGTCAAAATGTGTTACTTTGTTTTTTTAATATGTATTAACTCTATATTACAGGTTTTTTTAATGCCTTCGCCTTGCTGTATTGTGTTAGTTTAGCCAAATCATCTGCTGAAGTCTATTGCAAATATAAATATTCATACAAGTGGATAACTAGGCTTACAGACACACAGGCAACTTGCTTTTGAGTGTTCACAGACATGCTTTCACCTTTTAAATATGGCAGATGGCTTATGTTTTCTGGTTTGTAATATATTTATTTCTGTGATGGACATTATTTCAGTCTTCAGCATCACATGGTCCTTCAGAAATCATTTTAATATGCTGATTTGGTGTACAACATTTCTTATTGTTATCATAATAATAGTTATGCTTCTAAATATTTTTGCAGAAACATGACACTTTTTTCAGGTTTCTTTGTTGAATAGAAAGTTAATGCATACTTTATGAATAAAAGTATTAATGTATTTCAATAATAATAAAAACAATAATAAATTAAATAAATAGTAATAATATTACTGACTGTAATCTTTTGAACAGTAGTGTATACATGTGTGTGTGTATATATATATATATATATATATATATATGTATAAAATGGGTGACATAAAGGTGCTTAACATGCATGAAAATGCACAAATTCGTATATTGCATCATCATCACAAGTTGCTTCAAAAAAATATGCAGTTGGTTAGATTGAGACATGTCGACAGTAACGTTTCACTTTTCTCACACAAGTTTGTTGTGACTTAGTGGACTACAGATAGCCGTATCAATGGTGAAATTGCAGATTTTATTGATAGTGCACAGAAGTCATTTAACTCCTTGCTCTCTGACCCCATTACATTGAAACGTCATTCCCTATCTCACCTGAAGGAATTCCAGCATTTCCTGGACCCATATATGGTCACCTCCCACTGAATTCCGGTGCATAAAATTGCGCAACTACCCCCTTAAAGTTATATTCAACATCCTGCTTGATCTCAAAGACGTTATAATGGACATGGACATACGTCATTTTGTTAGAGCATAAAAAACATGTCTTCATTAACCCTTTGGTTTCCTTGTGATTCATATAACAGTTATTAATATAATGTCTGTGGGTAGTCAGTTATTTTCTGTGTATTGATATTTGCTCTTTGTCTTTTTTATCAATAGGATCTTTGAAGTCTTTTTTGACAAAAAAGGATAAACAATCCGGTTAAAATTTACAGTAAAATTTACTGGTAAGAAACAGAATGTCTGAAAGTCAGAAAACTTTTTTTTCTGTAGACAAGCAAAGCTTAGCAGTTATATTAATAGTCAAGATATATCATAATGTTTAAAACAAACATTATCTTCTTAATGTCCCAACAAATGCTTTCATTTCAAGATGTTCAATAGCTCACATTGTTTGCAACATATTTGTAGTTTCACATGACCTATATGAAGTCTTTCTCCACTATTGTGATTTTGCCCATTTTGTTTATCCAGGTGGCTCTTTTCAGAACTGCAATGTATGTGAAAAGTTGTCTGTGTCCTTATTGAAATTCACAAGCAACATTGCTCGACACTTACTGATCTTCACATACTGTTTGTACAGTAGTCACTGAGTTCCGGACAAAATTTTTTAATACTTATGACTGCAGACACATGCTGTAAACACTAATGTGCTGTGTACTTAAAACTATGTAGTTATATTTACTTGCATATTCACATTTACTTCTCAACACTTGTAGTGTACACTGTAGAAACATCATAATAGAGGTTGTGCAAGATAACAAATCAGAGTGCATAATAAGGATGACATTAAACAAAGCCAATACTTATATATAGTGTAGACAGTGAACAGGGTTATACGCACAATGACAAAACACATCAGGACATCAAAACACCTATCAGGATAAACGCAGTAAATGTGTCACAAAAGGACTTCTGGAAGTGTCCTTTACTGTTTTTTTTACCATAAATTCATCATCACATAATCATCATTTTGATAGCATTTTAAAATTATATATAATGCTAAACTAGTTTATTGCTG
Source organism: Carassius gibelio (assembly GCF_023724105.1). Classification (NCBI taxonomy): domain Eukaryota; kingdom Metazoa; phylum Chordata; class Actinopteri; order Cypriniformes; family Cyprinidae; genus Carassius; species Carassius gibelio. The sequence continues at coordinate 10,415,011 of NC_068416.1, read as the reverse complement.
TATATTATAAGGTGACTTACAGATAACCAATTAACATGTGTTTACCTTATAATTTGTACAGTTTCTTTCTGTAAAATGAAGAAACTTACAGTGTACTATTTGAAACAAAACTGAATAAACCTAAAAAAGTAAAAAATACTCCTTTTTATGTATATATTGTTTTGTTGAAAATAGTTGGTTACCATTATGGTGATTAGTGTTCAGTCTCACACTTATCAAATCTTTTTTCAGCAGTTTACTTTATAGCATCCAGTAGTATACAAAGCATGCTAGGAAAAATCCCTGTCCATTGGAAATCATGAAATGAAAACAACAGTAGGCTATTTTAATTGCAAATTTTAGTTTAACCAGACTGCAACTGGTTAGTTTTTATGGAATGATTATCTTAACTCATTGTGAAGGCCACACTTGGTGATACTAAGAAGTTAGTTTATAAATATACATAAAATAAAAACTTTGTCCATATTGAACATGCTGATTAATTCTCCTGAAAAGTTCACATGTAGAGAGATGTTTGGTTCTGTATTGGTTTCAAAATCCTGTCTCTGAGGACATTCAAAGCCAGGAGCAATTTTAGATTTGACATACATTGTTTTGAATGTGTATGTATTTATATGTGAGAAAGTATGAGGGAGAGAGTGAGAGACATAATTTTTCTGAATGCATTCAGTGAACAGACAACACAAAATCCCAACTGTGAATTATAGGACACAGTAATGCATTTCTACATTATGAGCATTGTGTTTTAGAAAGTGGTCATAGTTTGTTTTCACCATAGGAACAAAAAAAATCTATTTTTCACCTTTTGTCACACTACTCTTTCTGACATTTAACAATGAGTCTGGGTGTGTACACGGTTGGATAGCGCTGCACGGTTTGCTTAGATCAATGCTGATTCTTACCTTATTGAAAAGTACACATTTTAGCTGCTGTGCTGTAATAGGAGTGAACAATCAGAGCCTATTCAGGGCTGAAGGACACCCTCCCTCAGTCAACATTTGGCTCTCAAATCCATAGCCGGCACCGGCTCTCTGGCCCCCGGAATGCATCAGTTACTTTCAATGTTCAGATATTCATTTACAGAGTTGTTTTGAGGCCATTTTGTGCTGTTGACTGTGAAAATGTACTGAGAGATGTTTTCCATCTGCAAAAAACAAGATGCTAAATGGTGAATGTTCATGGTAGGACATCTGTCATACCCTCTGACACTGCAATTGGAAAAATGAGGCACAAAAATGAAGCAAAACTGCATCGAAACTCAGCACAAGTGTATACCTGTGAATTGCCCCATAGCACACGTGTTCAGGAGTGTGTGAGAGAGAGCTGCTGATGTAATTTGACCTCAGGAAGGTGAGCAATTGCAGGCAGAGCACTAGTAACCACACACTGAAACTCACCGCAATCCATCAACCAATTGCCCATGCAAATTTGATACGAGCCAGGCAAGGCAGGTCTGTTGATTACACAAGCACACATGCTGCTCTCAGGGTGCTCAGGCGAGATTCTTTATAGTTGGTGTACTTAATTCTGCATAAGCACACATTTAGTATCCTAGTGATTCTTTTTCTGAATGTTTTCAGGACACCAGTGATTTTATATGGCAGATATTTTTACCTGTTTTGCCACTATTGGTTTCTAAATGTTTCAAAAGTTCCTGTATTTACTACTTACATGAATTCAAGTGATGCTGATTGATTGTTAGAGCTGTTAAAGCAAGAGGAGATATTTCAAATAATTGTCATGCAGTTCTTTTCAAAGTATTCCCTCTTGTGTTGCATAGAAAACAATACTGTACATGTTTGAAACAACATGAGGGTGAGTAAAAGAATGCTTTATCTATCTACCTATCTATCTATCTATCTATCTATCTATCTATCTATCTATCTATCTATCTATCTATCTATCTATCTATCTATCTATCAGGTTTGTATTGACGTGTTTTTTTTTCCAATAAAAATATCATAAATAACAAAACTTTTTGCATTAATCTTTTCATTTTAACTCATCCTATAATATTTATACTGGAACGGCATCCTGTTTTTTTTTTTTTTTTTTTTTTTTTACCACAGTTCAATTTCTGTTTAAATTCATGAATGAAATAAAAAAATTCATATCGACTTGAGGCCTCCTATGATCGTGTACAAATCTCACTTGGAATCATCCTTACCTTCCCCCCTTTTCGGCGCCCCTGCAAATCATACAAATATACCCACACAAGTAGTACTTAATGTTCTGAACTGTGAGGTGTTGAGTCTTGACAACCAACATTTTGTTGTAAATTATTATAATTAGAGTATATAACAGACTGTTCTGTCACCAAGGTCCTTCCCTTCCCCGTTTTGTATGTCCATATACTTCACCATTCATATAAAAAAATTATAATAAGCATTTTGTTTTTAAGAAACAGCAGGTTTTTTTTTTTTTTACTCTGTGTGACTTTAACTTGATTTTATATAAAAGTAAGCATTACTATCCTTTTTGGCATTACATAATGTACATTATATAATGTGCGCATTACACAATGCATGTCTGGTTTTTGTCATACTGCACTAAGCTCAGTGAATCTTTGCATCATTTAACTTTCGTGATGCAGCAACCCCATTTAAACCCAGGAACAGGTGTTTCCACCTTGTCTGACCTCTTTCACAACTACAGTTGCCTCCGAATTGGCCTTAAACAATGACACCTGCAGTGGTCACATCTGTTTTTGACTGACCCGTCTGTACTCAGGTTCTTTGATGAGGCATGTGGGATTTACAGATTTTCAGTTGTAAGTTAGTCTGCTTTAATATAATCACTATACATGGGCATGTTACAATATGCACGAATGTCTTATGTAATGTCTGTGTGGGAGCTCTGGAATTATGTTATTATGATTGAGGGAGACAGACAATGAAGTAATAAAATATATTTAATTATGCAAGCTAAAAATATGTTGTTTTTAGTCAATTCAGTTTAAATTATGTTTAATTATGAATAATGTCAAATAAATAATGCAGTATTTAAACCTAAATTAAGATTACTTGCAACTAGTAAAGTGAACATTATGTCTGAGGGAAATCATGTTTTCTTTTTTTTTTAAATACATGAACAAGCTTAGGTTGTTTGCTGGTTTCCCAGCTTGTAAGCTGGTCTATAGCTGGATGATAAAGTGATGTACAAAACCAGCCAATAAGCCAAACTTGAGAGTCCTGCTAAGACCATTTACCAGCATGATATTTTAATTCATAAACAAGGTTCTCAACACAGAAAAAAAAAGTTCGTTTTTATGGTGAGCAAAGAAATATTTTTTTATAATACTAAAGCCTCAGCATAAATTTCCCGGATGGGTATACAGAAAAGCAACGCCTCCATGTTAAACACCTCTCAGGTGAGCCACGCCTACCTGCTCTTTGATTGGAGAAGGCGCTCTTTCCTTCGCTCTGAATGGCTAACGCAGCTGTCACTCAAGTACTACGTTTTCACAATGTGATACTTTACAACAGGTAAGGCTACCTGAGTGGCACAGGGAGGGTTTTTGGATACACCGCTCATCTGGATGTAACGACAAGGACGTTAACAATAATCACGTATATGTGTATTCGTAAATAAAAATAAGATTAAAATATAATATCCGATATTTGCATATAGAAATGGCAAGTGTAGGACTGGCTGTTGGCGCACCGAATGCAGAGGAGAGGGCGGTTTTCACGCAGCTAAAACCCGTGCGGATGTGTAGCGCGGATGGGCCGGAGGACTCGTCTGTGTTTGAACACGTCAAACCCGCGGTGAGACTAGTAACAAACGCTGTCGAAATGGCTCAGGTATGACAGGAGCTCTGTGGTGTCTGACTTAAACTGGAGAACAAAACAACATTTCAATTTCAAAACCTCACAAAAAATATATTAGAACAGATGCACTTTTAAGAGAAAGCACTTGCTCAGTAACAACAAATGATCTTCACGTACGGCTGTCGGTAAAGTGTCTTTTTTTGTTGTTTTTTTACTGTTCTTGTTGAAGTGTGCATGTTACATCTTCACATTAGTGTCAACTAAACTGTTGTATGTTTGTCTCGCATTGCGTTTACATTTATTAAATTAGCATAAGTATGAATAGTTGTGCAGTGTATTATTAGTATGAGTATTCGTATTATTATTACTATTAACACATAAAAATAATAAATCTCATAGTATTTTTATGGTTATGCTTTTTTTTTTTTACATTCAGAAATTGAAATAAATGAGAATTAGATTAATTGTGAAGTTACTAAAGTAAATGCCTTAACACCATTCTTTATTTTATGCAGTAACAGCAAATTATCTTTCAATTTGCATGTCAGTTTTGCAATAAACACTGACGTCATGCAGTTCTGTACATAGTCTAGTTTATAGCTGACTCTAACTTGACTTTATTTTGAATATATTATCTCAGATGGAAGAGAGATCATTGAAACAACTTTTACATGTACACTACGACATTAACGCAAATTAAAACAGCCTACATTATAAGAATCAAATGTGTGTACTGTGTACTTGAAAGCAAAGTAATCAAATAATATAACCATTTACTTTCATTACCTAGTTTTTTGTGAAGTAAAATTATACACAAATGCTTAGCGACTTCATTACACAGTTTGAAGTTATGTAGAAAATCGTAGTGTCGTTTAACGCTGTGACAGTGTTAGTTAAATGTTTAAGATTTAGTTTGCTCTTTGCCTTTGGTCAGACTGCTTTTAAAGTATCACAATGGCCTTAAGTATCTTCTGTACATATCTGTTTTAATTTTCATATCTGAGACCACAATGGTTGGGTCTGAAATGCGAATTTAATGTGCTGTGTTGGATCTAGGAGTATGCCGGTATCAAATTTTCATGTTGCGATTAATTGCTAATGCTTTTATCATGGTATACGCTATTATCACGATATTGAAATCGATATTTGAAAATAAATAACCTATTAAGTCTAAATATTTAAGTATTTGGCGCTGTGATGAACAACACAGCAAATCCAAAAATCTGAATGGCTATTTAAACACATTTTAGAAAGTTGAGCAGCTGCTTTATTTATGGGGTTTCCAGGTTAACGGCTGCATTTTCTGCAGTTTAGCGCCATCTGCTTTCAGAGAGTGAGTGTGCTTTTATTAAGCGCGTCTCTCATGTGTTCCTCATGTGCTTCTCATGAGTGCTTGTTCATCAGAGCGCACACGCGTCTTTTAAGCAGCGTACAGCGGTGTTGTGCATTTTTACCAGTTGATGGGAAAAGTATTCTTAAAATACATTCCAAATTCAGAGTAATTTGTAATATACAATTATTTATATTTATTACCGTGATATATTGCATTACCGAATACCGGCACATGTCTAGTCGGATCATATGGCGTCCTAACTAGAACAACACTAGTTTATAACTGCCTGAGCCAATGACTGATGACCTTGTTGTACTCCTTCAAAAGTTTGTAAGGCCACAGGGAACATGTAGGTTGTTGGCTACACTGAAGAAAACAGCCTGGGCCTTTGCATGGTCTGTTTGACCTCATGACCCCCAGTACTTGTTGGGAAAAGTACATAATCAAAGTCTAAATTAAACTAGATTGCTAAAATAATCCAAAAACCAACAAAAATCATTATTGTAAATGAAGATTATCTTAATTACATGATTGATTTGGCACATCTATTCATAAAACATGGCTGAATCATATCGTCTCACAGTGTCACACATCGCTATTGCAGTAATTAACTTAAATTTTCTGTTACAAAACCAGTGGTCACTGCTGTGAAGAGTAGTCATGGTCCTGAAAAGCCAAAACAACTGTTATCTATTTCCCCCAAAGCCATAAAACATCATTTTCATCTCAAAGGTTTTGTTTTCTCTTGCTGCTGCCCTCGGATGATTTGTGCAGTTATGGCTTCAGTAAATGGACAAGAAGCCTATCAGTCGGGTTTTATGGGGATCTGTAGACGAATCTCCATCTTTCAGAATTCCTTTTAGGCCATAAAAAATGATTATTTCACAGGGAAAGACCTTTTGTGTTGTAATTAGGAAAAAGGTCTTTGGGCTAACAGGGTATTTGGACTCTGGAATATTCTGTGAAATCTCACGTCGGAGACAAATATCATGCCGTTTCCAAGGCTTCTGAGCTTCATGTGCTCCTTTACAAATAATAAGACTTTTTTTTAATGGATAAGATATTTAATGTTTTAACGCATTCTTAAAGGGATTTTTCGGCACAAACTATACTGATATTCTATAATCATTTACTCACCCTCATGTCATTCTGTGAAAGTTAAAAGAAGTTATATTTTTTATGAAATGATGTCTTAGTGTTTCTTTTTGGCGTTCATGAAGTGAAAAGTTGTTTTAGATCTGATTGACTTTGATTATATGGACAAAACGATTTTATTGGTTTATTTTTATTTTTTTTCTGGCTCAAGAAATAAAGTCATACAGGTTTGGAACAATGTGTAGGTGAGAGAATTGATGGCAGAATTTAAATTTTTGGGTGAACTAACACTTTAAAGAGTGAATGGAGTGAGCCATATTTTCAACGAACGTCGACACTGAGCGACACGGAAACCTATGGCTTATTTATCTCAAAGATAATTTTTATGCCTAACTCGGCTCCCAGCCGTTATCGGTCCCTAAAATACATAACTTAGCCGTTGTAAATGTTCTCCAATCATTAACTCAGTTCTTGGGCCAGGGTTCAGCTGCTGTTCATTCTCCTTACACAAACCCAGTGAACAGAACCGGGTCTCTAAGGCCAACGGAAGCTGTAGCCAAGGGCACTTGCCTCTTTGCCAGTACCACATAACACAAGGCCTGTTTGTGCACAGAACTAAGGGCAGGGGCAGTACGCTTGCCAGGTCTAAAGCTATTTTCCATTAATTACCTGGTTTTAGCTTTCCAAAGCTGGCCTGATGGGGATGAAGGTGATATTGTTGACGTTAACATTATGAGAGTACAATTGTCTGTAATAAATGGCTCATCCACAGCGATATGAAAAGCTGCAGAAGCGTCAGCATTCATTGTGCATTCCCCGAGAGTACATGACCTCACATGTTAGGGTATGAGTTACTTGAAAGGATGAAGATATTTGTACATTAAACCACATCAGTGGGTTGTCAAGGAAATGCATTTTGACAATACATGCCTTATTGTTGACATAGCTGCCACTTCAGACAGCTGGACAATACAGATCTTTTGAAAAAATTATTTTTAAATATAATGACTGCTGTAAGTTCAACAATAAAGGCAGCTGTGTGTTTTAAGCGGGGTACAAATGTCTGCAACAACATTAAAATTCTTTAAAAAATATAACTTATATTTTTAGTTCTTGTATAATTCTCTCTTTATATATGACATTTTAAAATATTTTAGAAATTAAATTAAAAAATAAAGATTATAATTATGTGGTCTTGTGTATTCAAGGTGTGAATTCGATGTGTTATTAATTTTAATTAATAGTTACACCACAAGTCATTTAATTGAATCTTTTCTTGAAAGTGATGTATATATAATTATATAAAAAAAAAAATCATGAATCCAACATGAATACAAAGAGTGTGTTTCTTAGAATGTAGCACATGCAGCTTGAGCACGGCTGTCCTTAAAGGGTTAGTTCACCCAATAATCAAAATTATGTAATTATTAACTCACCCTCATGTCGTCCCAAACCCGTAAGACCTCCGTTTATCTTCGGAAAACAGTTTAAGATATTTTAGATTTAGTCCGAGAGCTCTCAGTCCCTCCATTGAAACTGTGTGTACGGTATACTGTCCATGTCCAGAAAGGTAAGAAAAACATCATCAAAGTAGTCCATGTGACATCAGAGGGTCAGTTCGAATTTTTTGAAGCATCAAAAATACATTTTGGTTCAAAGATAGCAAAAACTACTACTTTATTCAGCATTGTCTTCTCTTCCGTGTCTGTTGTGAGAGAGTTCAAAACAAAGCAGTTAGTGATATCCGGTTCGCGAACAAATCATTCGATGTAACCAGATCTTCTTGAACCAGTTCACCAAATCGAACTGAACCGTTTAAAACGGTCCGTGTCTCAAATAAGCATTAATCCGCAAAACTCCCTCTGAGTTAAAACAAACCAATATTCCAGAGTAATTAATGTACTCAAACAGTACACTGACTGAACTGCTGTGAAAGAGAATGAGTCAGTATTTTGTTCATTATCTGGCTCGGCTCGGTGTTCATCTTCAGTTCTCTCTTCACAGCAGTTCAGTCAGTGTACTGTTTGAGTAAATGAATTACTCTGGAATATTGGTTTGTTTGAACTCAGAGGGAGTGTCAGCCATGTTAAAAAAGTTAACAGCTTAAGTCATTTGCAGATTAATGCTTATTGGAGACCCGAACCGTTTTAAACGATTCAGTTCGATTTGGTGAACTGGTTCAAGAAGATCCGGTTACATCGAATGATTCGTTCACGAACCGGATATCACTAACTGCTTTGTTTTGAACTCTCTCACAACAGACACGGAAGAGAAGACAATGATGGATAAAGTCGTAGTTTTTGCTATTTTTGGACCAAATTGTACTTTCGATGCTTCAACAAATTCTAACTGACCCTCTGATGTCCATAGGACTACATTGATGATGTTTCTCTTACCTTTCTGGACATGTATACTGTACAGTATACTGTACACACAGTTTCAATGGAGGGACTGAGAGCTCTCGGACTAAATCTAAAATATCTTAAACTGTGTTCCGAAGATAAACGGAGGTCTCACGGGTTTAGGACAACATGAGGGTGAGTTAATAATTACATAATTTTGATTATTGGGTGAACTATCCCTTTAAAGCAATATGATGGCATACCAAAGTCATTCTAAAATCCATTCAATCCATGTATTTTTCTGTATAAAATAATATGCTAAATATAAGCATTTTCACTAGAGGTCTCATGCTTGGTTGGTTAGTTTTTGGGGTTATTTTGGTTCAACACTGAACGTTTTGTTCAAGACAGGTATTTAGGCTGTTCAGGTTTTTGCATATGCTAACCAATTCATCATCACACATTTGACTTGCCAATTGACTGGTTTGGTAAATCTGGTTCTTCATTATCGCACAAATGCCCTCATCTATCAGTCTCGGGAGTTCACAGCACTGTTGCACCTCAATGGCTCTCCAGGGTGCACTCGTTTTTAGAGTTCTATTTTTGTACATTGTGCCCATATCTCCTCTTGCTATCACATGTCACTGTTTTGGTTTTGCTTTGTGTTCCAATCCTTCATGGCCGCCACACCTATGAGGTTTCTATTTACTCTGTGTTGCATTGGAGCACTGTGCAGAGCTGCTCCATTGAACTTGCCATTGTGTGCACGGTTAAAGCAGGGAATGATCTCCCACTGCTTGTACCTGGTGCTGCAATCACAAATCAACTGTGAAAGACAATAACACTGATCTCCCTTTTCAAATACAATCTTTCAAACAGCTGTGGTGAAGCGGAAAGGGTAAAATGGCAGAGCAGACATTTCAGTTTGACGGCAGCTAATCCAATTACTAAATCATGCACAAAACCTATCAACATGGACTGCATACAATGAAAAAAATAATAAAAGCATACAGTGAACTTTAGAAAGAAATGTTTCCATGCAATTAAATGAATGCATAATTAGGATTTCCGTTTCGGCTGTTGTTTTACAACTTAGAATTCTTTATTTATTTCTACTAGATGCAAAGAAAATTCAAAAACATTCTGCTGCAACAAATAAAACTTTTATTTATTCAATTTATGTTATTTTATTTAAACAATATATAAAGTAATGCTCCACTTAATTTCCTGTCAATTGTACAATTCCTGTCATAATAATATTTTCCTGTCAATCTGGTTATTCAGACGAAAACATTTTTAATTAATAACTTCCATTTAACAAATTGAATTTGACTACACACAATGACATAAAATTTGGATAAAATAATCCATTTTGAATAAGCAGGACCAATGCACACTAGTGTTATCTCATAGTTATCATTTTCTGTTTCAGACACGGATGGAGATGGATAAATATTTGCCCCAAATCACCCCACTGATTTCACCAAACATTACGGATAAGAAGTTCCGTCGGGAAAGCGCCTCGGTGGTGGATGAGTATTTTGCAGATGAGAAGCCAGCCCCTTATAGTCTGAACATCAACGTTATCCTGCCTAATACCACACACCTTCGCACGGGCCTTTATCGCCCAAACAAACCTCAGGTGCATCAGATCAAAACTGAGCCAGGGGAGGACGAACCCTGTAGCATTCAGACACTCCCCGAATTCACCTCCGTCTTCAGCGTGCCCCAGACGGTCAACAGCCTCTTTATCAAACCTGACATACACGTCACAGATGAGCTCCACATTGGCCCTCAGCAGCCAGCGGTCTACCAGATGCCCGTCAGCAGTAGCGACCTTACCACAATGACCTTCTCCCAGAGTCAATCGATGAATGGAATCAGTGCATCTGGCAGGACCATGCTCAACCTGAACACAGTGGCCTTGACCACGCAATCTGGCGAATTTGTCATGCCCGAGCCATTCTACACTTCACCCCAGCCGCACAGTTTGCCTCCGTCGCCCCCCAACTCCCAGCCTGGGAGTCCCGAGAACCAGGCAGAGCTCATTACCTCTGTTCATCCTCCCCCGCCGTACCAGGCTAGAATTGGAATGAAGGTTGGACAGATGACCCCTCACTCCATGCTAATGGCCCACGGTCAGGGCATCCTCACCGGACCCAGATACAACCGACGGAGCAACCCTGAGCTGGAGAAGAGAAGGATTCATCATTGTGACTTCCCAGGTTAGTGTGCCATTCCAATAAGTATTTTTTGGATTGCATGTGACATGCCTTCCTGAAGATGGGCAGAGATTATCAGGGACGTTTGTCAACTAACATCTGGGCAATTTTCTCTCTGTACCAGGATGCGCCAAAGTTTACACAAAGAGCTCTCACTTGAAAGCACACCAAAGGACTCATACAGGTAAGAAATCAAATCAAATTCAAACTCTAACATAGACACCCTAAAATAAAAATTCTATTATTATACACTTTTTTTTTTCCACCAACTTCATTCCAACTCTATTTGATGTGCTGAACATGGAGAAAGGGGATAATGAAATACTTTTTCATGCAGTTACAAAGAGACTGAGGCTTTTCAAGCTTCAAAAAGTCTTCTGATGTTATACAATAGCTTTGGGTGAGGAACAAATAAAATGTACTGTATCGTAATCTTGACATTCGTGTGTCTGATATGAATGATTGATAATGATTGCAAAATGTTTACAACTTAGTAAAAAAGTAATATTTAAAATAAATGTATTTCATAATCAGTATAGTTCAGATCTATTAACATATTTACTGACATATTGCTTAAGACTTACTGATATCAAACTTTTTAATTCAAATTTATTTGAAATACTACTTGTGCACAATGCACATTTCTTAATATTAAGCCTAAAATGTGTTTAAATGTCACTATTGATGAGGATTTTGAGATATTTGAATAATATTTTTGAATAAAGTCTTTAAATTAAGTATACTTTCAATAGTTCCACTTTAGCATAATCAAATATATTGTATCTTTAGTTGGACTTCAGCACTACTTCCGCACAATTAAAGTGCATTAAGTACAAAATTAGTTGTTCCAATTTAGCAGACTTTAAGTTTATCAGTTTAGTATACCAAAAGTACAACATAAACATGTAAATGTATTAATATTCTTATTTAACATGAAATAAATCTATTTCAAATAAATTTCAGAATGTATTTTTCCATAGGGCAGACAAAATTTTTAGTTTGTTAAAATAATCCAAACTTAAAGGAAAGACTTGAAGACTTGTGTAACTTCTCATGTAACCATTTTTAAATAGGGAAAACATGGAAGTCTTTGGTGGCTTCTAAATTTATTCATTCATGTTTGGATCCTAAGGAATGAATGGTGCTAAGCTAAATGCTAGCATAGTAGCGCCGCGCACTACAGCGATTGAGTGCACGCTCTGACAGGTACATTATTCAAACTTTCTACAGTAGGTAGAAAGTCATAGAGGTTTGGAATAATATAAGGTCGAGCTAGCTATTCAAGCAGATGTTTCTACTTGACCAGTTGCAATGTACCATCAACACAAAAACTACAAATGCTGCAACAGCTCGCACAGAGATGACAGCCCAAGGACAAGAGATGTAGAAAGACAGAGAACAGGGTGGAGGGAGAGATTAATTGACTCTCTTTTCATGCTTTTATACACAATGTGTCTGCATGCCTGTACAAGCCCTGCATGCTTTCCCGAGGGGGAATCGCCAAGTAGTGGAGGAAAAACCTGTTCCTCCTGCTTTTTCTGTCTGTGTTCGGGGGGGAGGAGGAGTGCACCGCCGGGACAAAAGAACTTGGCAGTTTCAGTGTGTTCAGCTCGGCGTAAGATGAAACCCACTGCAATCCCACCACACTTTAGAATGAAACCGAAATCTTCTTTCGCAACACAAATGGGTCTAATTTTGTTCACATGACGTTAAGCTGATAAAAGCACCTTTTCCGCCTGCTTTTTTCATTCTTTTCGAATCTTTTCGGGGTGGTCACAGTCACCGAGAATGTAGAGGGATTCCCTGTAGCCTGAGGTATAATTATTGTTGTACTCTCACTTCCTGGCACCCTAGAGGTATCTTCGTAACTCTTTAAGCTTTGTATAAAACGTATGTTCCCGTGTGGTACAATGTAAATCAAGTACATGTTGCAACTGTGCAAAATGTGTTATAATGTATACAACTAAATAATTATAGTAATTTGGGCAATGTGATTACATTAATTTTATCACAGTTAAGGGGCATTTTTAGGCATAAAACCATGGTAAAATCACTGTAAAGCATGGCCTCGTGTGTCTTATTGGTAAAAGACACTAATATTTAATAAATAGTTAAATGTATTATAATAATTGGGCTGTCAATTAATAAAAAAATTACATTTTTATCACAGTACATTGATTACAGATTTATGTAAGTCAAAGACATAAAATTATTTTGGCAAACAAAAGCAGATAATGTCACATATCACAGTTTATAATCTTGGACCATAAAAAACACGTTTGTAACTCGATTTGCCAGTTTTTAAAAATATTTTTTCAGATTTTTGATTTTTATGTAGGTCATTTTTAAAATAATGAATTGCACTAAAACATAAAAATTCCCACTCCACATAAAATAAAATCAAACTAAATTATTTGGTTATGAATATGCGTTCCCTATTCTAAAGCGTTACCAAACAATTTTCAGTAGGTTTCGTTGCGTTATTGTTATCACGTTAATCTTTTAGTGTTCTTGCCGGACATTCAATTTTAAAACTGCAGTGATGTGTACAACAACCAATTTAATACCATGTTGCCAGATTAATGTTCATATATTTCAGATAAAACCGACATGTTTTTTTTTTTTTTTTGATGAGCCTGTGTTGTTCGGCCCTCTATCCGTCTGTAAGGTGTGTTTATGTTGTCACAGGTCAGGTAGTCACTCCTCAGGTGGACATGGTGTGGAGTTATGTTTCAAAAGAGGTTGGGGGTTGGGAATGATCCCGCCGCACTGAAAGCTGTCAAACAACAGTTTAAGAGCTCTAGAACATTCCGTGCTGACAGATGAAAGTCAGAACAGGTCGATAGCACGTGTAATTTTGATGTCATCGGGAATGACATGTTCTTTTCATGATTAAAAAGTATGTCAGGATGTACTAGATGTGCTCTAACAAAGCAATTAAATACAAGCCTGCAGAACTTGTTCGCTTTGTAATTTAAGGAGTAATCTAAGCAGCTAGCTTGGATTATGCTAGCGGCTCTTCAAAAAACACTGCCAGTTTGGTGGTGCATATCTAAACATGCTTTACAGGAATGTTACAGAATATATTCTAAAAGCCTGACTTGGTGTTCATAACCTAAACAGCTTTCACAATGCTTGTGATAATTTATCAACTTATTATTTCAAGGGCACTTGGTGCGTTTGTGAAAGCCTTGTATTATCTTAGTAATGGAACTTGTTGCCCACCTTCCTCAAATAGAAGCCACTGATAAAAACCTTACAATTGCCTCATTTTATGTGTATCCATGCAAGTTTGTGGTGATTAGTAGCGATTATTGATTAATATTCCTTGTGGTTTTAAATGAATACCGATTAATACTGATTGTTGTTCTTAGTATTCTTATGATGGTGAATTAGATGTGTAGCAATATTCAACTTCCACATTTAAAGGTTGTGTGAGCAGTAAAATACTTTAGCGATAACAGATTAACCGTTGGCCAACCTTAAGCTAAACAAATAGTATCTCTGTCTAAAGTGTTTGAAGGGGCGCATTAACTTGTTCAAGACCCTGAGCTATTGGAAGCCTTGTCAGATTAAGAGGACATCGGTTCATCTGCTTTTGAATTCTGGTTTCACGTATAGAAAAGAAGGAGGGATGAGGGCAATTCAGAGAGCCAGTTAAAGAGCAAAGATTGTGCTCTCTTCAGTAATTTCTGAGAGCTGTGCAGTTTCACTGTGCTGAAATTAGTAGGTTGAACTTGAAGCATTGTGTTTCAAAACAACAATTATCGTTTGATGTTATGTGGTTAAACACCTCCTATGGAAAACTTGTGTTTATTGGACTATAATCAGAGTCTTAAGTGACTAATGAAAGTTAAAAATGTCTTTGTAGAGTAAATGGTAACTTTATAAACTTTTTACTTTTGTTTAAGGAATTTATATTTTTATTCAGGATGGATTAAATTGATCAAAAGAGACGACGGTGAAGACGTAAATTCAGTACTTTTGAGTTTTTGTTTTGAAAATGTATTGAAGAATTTTGAAAGAAACTTAAAATATTAAGCGGCATTACATCTTAACATTGATAATAATAAGAAATATCTTGCACACCAACCTGAATGATTTATGATGAATTATGTGACACTGACAACTAGTAATGGATGCTGAAAATGTAGCTCTGCATCACAGTAATAAATGATATTTACAAATATATGAATTATGTTGTGTATTACTGTAAATTGATTTTTTTTAAGAAACCCGTGGGCGGTTAGAAATATTTATGTCTGGTAAAAAAAAAAAAAGTCGCTTCTCATAATAATAATTCATGACATGCACAACAACATACCTGTACTAAATAAATATTTATTTCAAGCATTAAACACAAACCTTACCTATTGTTCATGAAAATCAACTGAACAAAAGCTCCTGCTTACACCTGTCAGTCAAACTTCAGTGGTCATGAAATAACATGTTACCGAAAGAAAGGCTAGGATTTTAGTTTGACATTTGACATTAATGCAGCAAATAAAAGATTAGAATTATAAATTGGAAATATATTAGAAATCCTCTCTCACTTTGTTTCTCTTTCCCCGTAATTTATCTCTCCATGATGCACATACAGATACAGTGGTAGTTTAGGGTCACATGTGTTGAATGAACGTTATCTGTTCTCACTGAACGTGGCTTTTCAGGATTCAGTGCTATGGCAAACCTCGCAATGTCAGATCTTATCAGCGTGTGTTAAGCACCATGGAAATGACTTCCGTGTTTACACATGGGAGTTGTATTACTCTCTAAACCACAAGCACATACACGTCTAATTCCTCTATAACTGCCATTTAAAAATGTCACGATACACATTGTAACATGTTCAAGCTGGACGTTGTATGAATTGCCAAATTAAAGTATAGAATCATTCTGGTTAGCTGTTTAAGTTCAAAGTAGTTGCATTTAAAGTAATTATTTTTCTATTGGAATATATTGTAAAATGTAATTTATTCCTGTCATAGCAAAGCTGAATTTTCAGTATCATTACTCCATTCTTCAAAGTCACATGATCAAAGAAAGAAAGAAAAAGAAGGTTTTAATGAGCAAGGACGCATTGATCAAAAGTGACAGTCAAAAATAACTTTCAATTCACTTTTGATTCATCAAAGAATCCTGATAAAAACAAGGTTTCCATAAAAATATTAAGCAGCAAAAACATTTTTAAAATAAAAATAACCACCGCTCATAATTGAGCAGCAAAATGGCATATTAGAATTTCTTAAGGACCATGTGACACTTAAGACTGGAGTATTTGCTGCTGAAAATTCAGCTTTGTCCTTACAGGAATAAATTATGTTGCAACAGAAAACTGATACATGAAGCTGTTATTAAGGTAAATCAGCATGATCTTTTTGTGATTGTTCTAGGTGAGAAGCCATACCGGTGCAGTTGGGAAGGATGTGACTGGCGTTTTGCCCGCTCGGATGAACTGACGCGGCATTACCGCAAACACACCGGCGCAAAACCCTTCAAATGTGTCGCCTGCAGTCGCTGCTTCTCTCGTTCAGACCACCTGGCACTGCACATGAAGCGCCATCAAAACTAACCAACCCCACATCCTTACTTTTTCAACTTTTATAACAGTTTTATTGTTCTAAATATTTCACAGCCAGTTATGTACGAAGATCAAACCAGTGAAAGCTCTGCCGTACCAGCACTCCAAACGTTTTTACTGTAATGAAGAGGACTGGACATCACTACAGCATCACAACACAGGGCTCCAGTAGAATGTATACTGTATACTGTACATATGTTTTGTATGTGTGGATGTCTGTAGATTAATGTGAAAAGTTATGAGTTTTATACTTGACTTTCCTCCACTTTGTCTGACTAAATTTGAAAATGTTCCTTCGGGACCGTCTTCCTTATAACTTGAAATGTAAAGTTTGATTCATTAATTCCAAGGTAATAGTTAATTGTTAATTTTGGATGACAATAACAATATATCTATGGAATTTCCCGCTCACAGAAAGCCATTTGCATTTGGGTAAAATGCTACGATAAAAAAGCAGTAACTCTAATGTTTGCTGTTCTCACAGTTGTGTGTCCATGGATACAGATCTTTACGAGACCCTTTAAAAAAAGCGCTCGGATCAGTCATGTGTTTGACATTTCGTCTCTTTGAATGCCAGAGAAAAGTCTGATGAATGAGACAAATGCGCTTTCAGAAGCATTTGAGCATGGGTGCCAAATTTTCAGATGAATATTAGCTGTTCACGTGTATTTTACAAGAGAGTTGATTGATTTATGCAAACCAAAATGCAGCATTGTCATCTAAAACTTAAAAGAAATGAAGAAAGTTAATCAATCCCTCACATTTCCAAAGAACAAATTATTCATATTAGTTGTGAACATTGTAGCATTTCCCTTTTGTAATACCCTTGAGACCTGTCTTGGGCTTTCTGCAGCATAATGACCGCAATTTATATATGCCTCTCAAAAAAGTTCTCAAGTTCCCTTTATTTGCGTACATGTCCTTCACTTATGAGGGGAACTCTGGTGGATCAAAAAATACTGTACATACTGTAGTTAAAGTTAAACTTGTAAATACTTTACTCTTTGAAGATAATTGTTTTTATTTTGAACAAATGGGGATTTTTTTTTTTTTTTTTTTTTTTTTGAATGTGGGTGAATTGAGTTTGTAGATCTTGCATACTAAGTGATCCGTTTAGCATTTTGTATGTACTTGTATGAATACAGAATTTTGGAAAATAAAAGAATAATTAAATTTCTTGTTGAATAGTTTTTTTTTTTTTTTTTTTTTTTTTTTTTATATGCTAACCTGATTAGGTCCTAGGATTGTAAATAAAGTCCTCGCTGGAATGTCATTTCAGTATTGACTACCTAGTTAATAGGCCTACTTATGTGATGGAAACTGATATTTCCGTGTAAGCCATGTTATATGAGGAACAATGTTCTTGGAACTATATAAAATGGTGACTTTTTTATGCATCTATGTAGATCTATATCATATGAGACAACTTCCTTAAACTAAGGTAGGCTATTTAAGGATCGATTATCTTTAGTTTTCGACTGTTGTAGTTAATTATTGTTTTAACCTTGACATAACTGCTGGGGCCTCGGCTATATTACGAAGTGGTTTTAAATTGTTTATAAATAGCATGTTTTCAGATTTAGCCAATTTTTTTTTATTATTAAACACACGCTTGTTTTGTTAAGTATTAACTTTCAAACTTATATTGTTAAACGTATTGTTAAAACAGTGAGTCAGCTTGTAAAAAAAAAAAAAGTCTTACCAGTTGCAGTTAGCGAAGGACTGAATTGGGTGGGGAGCAACTTTAAGCTGAAATTTATACTAATTATAGTCTGACAAGATAATTTACTTCAGCCTACAATAACAGACGACGACTTGAGGGGAACACCCATTTTACTACAGTACAGCATGTGTTCTGTGGAAATGAAAATATGTAAATCATTTAAAAACAGTGAGCGCTACTGCTCTGAACAAAAGTAAAACTCCGAGATTTTGTCTAAAGCCTCGCTCATTCCTGAGGTGTTAACTGTGCTTAACACAGCAGAGCGAATCCAGTTAAAACTTGCCCTGCTTCTTACACAGCTCGACAGAACTAAACCTGGTCAGATAGTCTTTCAAGTCTTTAAAAATGAATTAAATATATTTCAGATGGGTTAAATATAATTTGTTCGATATTTGTTTGCTGAAATTGCTGTAAAGAACGATCAATAAATTCGCATAGCTTGTATCCGTGTCAGTGTTAATCATTATTGCACCAGTTGAGAAGTGAGTGTCATAAAGATTGTGGTTTGACCATAATTTATCCCCCCAGACACCGGGGTAATATAATTTCAGGAACAAACAAAGGACTAGCACCACTTATGAACTTTACTTTAAAGTCCTGACCGAGTTACAACATTGGACTTTGACTTCAGTGGTTAGACTATGTCGGGCAATTTTACTAACAAAATTATAAAA
The DNA here is from genome assembly GCF_023724105.1 of Carassius gibelio. Lineage (NCBI taxonomy): Eukaryota > Metazoa > Chordata > Actinopteri > Cypriniformes > Cyprinidae > Carassius > Carassius gibelio. Next base: position 10,396,271 of record NC_068416.1, on the reverse strand, counting down.
TATTTCACCATAATACATATTTACCTACTTGATATAAGTGGAATGATAAAACACTAAACGAGGACACTGACATTTTGCACTATCACACAGTCCTCTTGTGCTTTGACGTCAACTACAATGTGCACCACTAGATGGCGCCACACGAAAGACCTGAACCTGAAACAACAGCAGGACATCTCACAACCGCCACGTGGTTTGCACAGCAGACAGTGAACAGGGAATCGTTTTATTTGGATCATTTATACATTTGAACAAACAACATGAGTATGGAAGCTCTATAATGAGATTAATACCAGCGTGAGTGACGTGATTTTATCAAGTAGGACACATTCCTGTAGGAATATTCACGTCAACAAAAGTGCCAGAAATAAAGAAAATGATACTAGGATACATCCTACAAGGATAGTGAGCCAGTTTATTTTTATTTATTTTTTTTAATCAGTTACAAATCAATTAGACAGTATAGACTGTACCCGAATAATAATACACAACACATCTTGTTGCACCAAAAAACATTTTATTCTATAAAAGGAGTGGGTAATCACAACTGTACAGGGGAAACTGACTTTTAACACCATTTCTCACAGTATCAAAAAGCTCGCGTTTTCCTTGCTGATCCTTACACACTTGTTCTGTACAAATACAAAAGAAATAACATTAATTACTTGTTTTATTATAATGATAACTGCATTGCACTGAGTAATATAGTACTGGCCCATAAGTTACTGCATTCAATATAAAATACCTATGATTCTGAAAGTTTAAAAGAGAATTTAATGATAATCACACTTGCACACAAACACTCACACAAAACCCAAACTCTTTCATGATTGGAGCACAAGGTCGCACACTATTTTAAACAAATCAAATACAAGTGATGAATGCAAACGTGCTCAGATAGACAAGGATGTCACAAATTTCAGTCGTGGCCACTTAAACATTGATAAGGGGCCGACTCCTAATGTTACGCCAACTTGGAATAGAATAATGTTAATTTAGGATGATATGAAGATATGTTTTTTACCATGTCTTGTACCAATTGTAAATAGACCATGCATGTGCTATGGCAATGGTTTCATGGATTTCATGTGGATTATCAGTGCTTATAGGCCACATTCTGTCAGGGCATCAACGACATGCTCACAGACTTCACCAAAAAAAATGTAAAATAAAGGTGCGGGGAAAAACTACTCTCCATGCAACACTTTTGGGGTGTACAACACATAGGGGAATCAGTTCAAGGGATATATATATATATATATATATATATATATATATATATATATATATAAAAAAAAAAAGAACAATTACTTTTCAAAGAAACAACAAATATGAAACGAAAACGAGTATTTCACATTATCTAGTCAGTGTTAAAAATAGAAATCCACCCGTTACATTTATTCAAGAACTTTGTAGATTATATACAGTATGTACATTAAATCTTTAATTATTCATTGTCTGTATGTCTATGATCAGTAAAAAAAAAAAAAAAAAAGGATCGCAATCAAATGCATATACTCTTCTAGAAAGATGTGCTTAGTAACGTTTTTTGAGTTGAAGCGAGAGAACGATACAAGATCTTACAAAAAATTGCTCTGTGAAAGTCATGCAGCTGCTGCAGACATGCACTTAACTCTCAAAGGCTGGAATTGAACAAGCGTTGCTGCTGAAAAAAGGCTTGACGCGCACTTAATTAGCTGCTAGCGACTGAAATTATGACCATGTCTATGAGTGTTAGCTAGAGGGAAGAAATTTGTCAAAGAAACCATCTCCTCAGACTTATTTTGACTGTGCCCAACATTTTCTTGACACTAATGTCAAATAACATCAACAGAATTTTTTTTTTTGGGGGGGGGGGGGGGGGGGTGTTAAGGGGTAGTTTTGCATATTATGCATATCAGGCCAGGAGCTGTTAAGACATGTTTTGTCACTGTGAACTAGGTGCAAATATGGATTTTCAGAGTGCCTAAAAAAATAGGGGTCCCAGTATCGAACCCTGAGGAACTCCAAAAACCAGTTTACTTCAATTAAGGCTCTGATGGGCTAGAAGAAAGAATGCATCTAGACATCTCTACTATTATATCTCTGATTATGTCTTCTTTATAAATATGCAAACAAGTGTGCTTATACACGGACACACACGCACACAAACACACACACACACACTTACCCCCAATTCAGTAAGCTTCCCCTTTCCCTGCGAGTTATGCTTTTTTATATAACTTTTTCACAGCCTTAATAATATCTGAAGGTTAGATTAAGATAAAGAACACCTTCTGATGGGTGTTAATTCTGTTAGACGCCATTAACGACAATAAAATAAAAAGAAGAAAATACTGTTTTTTGTGCCAAACTATTTTTGGGAAGATGCTTAGACAACGCATACTAATAAAGAAAAAATAAGTACAAAAATTCACAGTCTTGTCAGCCCCCTGCCTCTACTTCTCATTTGGTTTAGGGTAGATATCAGAGAAGGAACCCAACTGATTTGTTTAAAGAAAAAACAAGCAAACACTAAAAGAGGGCATGGTACATCTCCAGCTGTCTTTGCAATGTACTCTACAACAGTTTTCATCCACAAAAGAACTTACAGACTCTAAAATGCATGTAGAGCGTGTGTATACAAATGTAGCACAACAAAAAGTTTGAATAAAATGTAAGAATTTAACAAGGCAGTTGTAGATACATCTCCAACCCACCCATCTCATTAAAATGATCAAATTTATCACATTATTCTACCTTCTCTTCACCATCTTGCATTCATCTTGCATAAAATCCTTTACTTTCTCATATTTTTCTGTACTTGTCTTAAAAGAATCATCACAATAAGGAGTACCTTCCCCAGTCATCATTCACGGTTATAGTTCTAGCAGTGCTGCATGCAGTTTGCCTTTCTTGTAGTCACTTCAAGTAACGGCTAATGATCAGGCATTGAGATGGCGGTGGAGGTCACCAGTGGACGGGTGGTTTGTGGCTTCTGGAAGCATGGCAGAAAACTGCATCCATGTTCTGACCAGGAGGGGTCCCCAATATGGTCGTGCCACCCCTTATATCTCCATATTTAACACATATGTTCACATCTGGAGACTGGGGAGGTGACGTCAACAGCATTTTGGAACCCCCAGATGGGCGTGCATGTCTCCTGGGGAGCAGGCAGGGAGGTGAGGGCTGGGGAGGGATGGGCACAAAGAGTTTCACATCATGACGTGGCGCCTTCGGTGTAGTGCCAGGTGGTCAGAGCGTGAGAAGCTGCGGTCGCAGTCGGTGCAGCGAAAGGGTTTGATGCCGGTGTGCTTGCGAAAGTGCCGCGTCAGCTCGTCCGAGCGGGCAAAGCGCCAGGTACAGCCCTCCCATGTGCATTGGTATGGCTTTTCACCTGTCAATCAACAAATGCATTTTATATTTACACGTTTATTTGAGCTGGATGATGTCATCACTGTTTTCTCCAGTGATGCTTTAAAGATGAATTCAACTCATTCCATTAACAATGGACTTTACACAGTTACCAAAATTAATGGATCAACACCAAACACAAATTATCTCAATAATGACCGTTTACTATTATCTTTTCAGAGCAGAAGTGAATTCTGTTTGAGTCACTAAATCACAATTCTCTTGTTTATCACTGTAATGCTGCCTTGAAACTATCTGTATTGTACAGTATAAAGCTCTATATAAAGCTGACGTGATTTTACTTATACAAGGAAAAAGGTATACCTGTGTGTATTCTGCGATGGGCTTTTAGATGCGAACTCTTGGTGTAGACTTTGTTGCAGCCGTCATAATCGCACATGTGTACGCGCCTTCTCTTCATGTCTGGTGAGTCAGGGTCAACTTGGATGTCCACATCTGTATTCATACTGAGAACAAAACACGTTTTAGTTATTAGGGTGTGGCGACTAGTTCAAGTCATACGTAAACCTATCTCATAATCCAAAGATTAAGGGAGCATTTGTGCATGTGAAGGCAAGTACAAACATCTTCCAGAGTAAAATTGATTAATCTAGCAAACATCCTTGGGATTACAGTGATCAAACTAGACGTTAAAATAAAACCATACAATAAAAACATGTATTGCGAAACTCTTAAATGTGAAGCGTGGCATTTATGCACCTCTAATGGCACCAAACACGAAAACTGTTTGAAGCTGGAGGTTCAGTGTCGCTGCACAGTGATACCAATAAGATTTCAAATAAATCACCCCTTCTTGACTGTTCCATTTAATAGCCTATATGGCCTTACATTTGATTCATTTATGTAACATTTTAAGTTACAGTGTCTTTGACAATAATAATAAAAAAGCACAAATTCCAATAAAAATTGTTTACAAATAAAAAAAGTTTTTTATTTTATTTTTATTTTGATACCTTTAACTACATATGATTTTAAAATGTTGTGTTCGTTTATTAAAATGCAGTAAGTAGTTACCGTCTTAATTTCTTTAATTCTAATGAGTGCTGATTTAGCAGAAAAAAACCTATGTAGTTTCTAATTTGTAACAATTTTATATCGATATCACTTCTACTTGCTGGGATGTAAAAAAAGATAAACTTTTTCCATTTTTTTGAGCGTAAATGCAAAAATACATAAAATATTGTAAATACATAAAATAAATATATGTGTATATTTAAATAAAACTATGAAAATGTTTAGCTATATCGCCAAGCCCTGAGAAACCTGTTTGGAAACGACCGTTATTTTATTAAATTACACATTGCTAAGCTTGAATTTGACTTGTTTGATGTTTATTTTTACTGTTACATAAAAAATAAAAATCTTTTAAAAGCGCAATGGCACTTGTTTATTTTAGTGCGCAGGATGCCAGATAGCAAAACTGACACATGTTTTGATAACCCTAGTGATTTTAAACGATACAACCAATTAAATCAAATATGAGCCTCTTATTACTATACATATAATAATCTGGCATTGTAAACACACTACTTAAAATGATTCTGGGGCAGAAGTATGAGTAATATATAGCACCATGACAGGACCCCTGGTAAAACCATCCTAACTGGCCACCAGGGAGGGCTGAGGAGCAGGCGTGTATGTGTGTGCATCTAAATTCCATACAGCTGGAGAGTTTCCAGTTCAATGCCGATCTCTCTCCCTTTCCCTTCCCGCTCCAATCCCCCCTCCCCTTGCAATGTTTTTTTCAGCCCGTGTCTCTCTCCCCTCCTTTCCTTCCTCTCTTTTTCTGTTTCTCAGCCTCTTCCTTTCCCCTCCCAGGCTGCAACCCAGTTCACTCCCTTTCCCTTCTTTCTCCCAACTCATTTCCATCAAAATGTCTTTCTCCCAGCAATTACTGACTGCATGTCCGAACAATTATACACATGACCTTCAAGACCTTGTTGTTCTCCAACCTACCCCATTAGCCTGCCACTTCAGTCTGTCCTTCTTTGCATTTTACTCCCGCTTTAAAAGGTGTGACGACATTGCAAGTTATGTAACATTGTTTACACCCAGTTTAGAGAGAACCCTGCCCAGCAACACACACTCACACACACCCAACAGAAAAGGATGCATCCAGCTTATAATCAACGCAAAAAGAGCCATGGGCCTCCAGTGTGCTGAAGGTTACATAATCGTCCAGAGGAGTGGTGCAGTGATGCCATCAGACCAGGAGGCCAGACGCTCTACTACATACATATCCCAACAATGCGATATACAGATGTATCTGGATATGCAGACACACTCTCTCTCACCTGGGTTCCATCCCTTGTGTGCTGAAAGAGGCCGATCCAGACTCTGTGCCGCTCTCAGCATCACTTTCAGACTGGTACTCAACTGGAGAGGTTGAGCCTGGCTTTATACGCACTGAAAAAGAAAAAAAGAGAGAGAATTGAGTGAAATTATACATTTTAATATAAACATGAATTTCAGCTTTTTAAGTATGCAATCCTTCATTTCTATTAATATTAATATTAATATGTGTTTTTTTAAAAGTCACGTTTGTCTTTTTTTTTTAACTAACAAGATAATTTCTGTAAAATACATAATATGCTAAATCTAACCATGTTGTCACATCAACATGTTAGTAATACTATTTTAAGTACCGTATTTTCCGGACTATAAGTCGCACTTTTTTTCATAGTTTGGCTGGTCCTGCGACTTATAGTCAGGTGCGACTTATTTATCAAAATTAATTTAACATGAACAGAGAGAAATGAACCAAGAGAAAGCATTAATACATACATACATTAATCAGCATAGAGCGCCCTCTAGTGACTGGAGATGGTAACGTTTTATCTTGGTTCTTGTTTCTAAATAATTGCGACTTATAGTCCAGTGTGACTATAAGTCATGACGTATTTTTGGACCGATGCGACTTATACTCAGGTGTGACTTATAGTCCGAAAAATACGGTATAAGTCCCACCATATAGCACAGTAAGTTATAAGCTGTATGCAAAAGAGTCATTAGTTCAGCAAACGACTGGACTATACTGGTCGAACTGTATTGTTTTGATCCAATAAAAGATTGGATTCAATTGTGTTGTTGTGCCACTAGAGCAATTTTGTATGAATGTAAGAATGCACATCATTAACAGAGCTGACTTATATTTTTGGTTCCAGTACGGTTTTTATTAAATGGTAGTGGTTTTGAATAAAAAATAAGCTCTTACTTTTAAGAGCTGATCTTATTTTTTAAGAGCAGACCCTACCAATGAGCATTTTTTGTTAAATATAATTTAGACAAAGGAGTCCACGTGATCAATGCCACAGATTTGCATGTTGAAATTTATGTTCTCATACTTTAGAACGCCACCTTATATATTGTTCTGTTCATATGTTATGATTGTTTAAAAAACCTCACACTGAAATAAGGTGTAAGTAGAGCACTGGGTCCATTAAACTTTAGGCCTTCCTGCCTAAAGTTTAATTCAAACAACATCACTTCCAGGACCTAACATGATTCAGACCATTATTACACATTTGCGAGAAGTCTTTGTGTTTTTTGGCACCAGAACTTCCAGTTCACAAGTCCACAGGACAAAGAAAAAGAGAGAAAAAAATACCACAAGTTAAATACATGTTCCATATTGACACAGGGTGCGGATAGTTAAGTACTGGCCTGAGATCTCTGGATGTGACCTTTAACCTGCCACAGAGGAGATGATTTGTAGAAGCCCCAGAGTATTCAAAAAAGATTACCTTTTAAATGAAGGGGGAAGGGTCCTGCCCATTCATTAATTGTCTCCTCCCCAAACCCAACTGCCCCACATTACTAAAAAAAAAACGTATATAGAGATCCTTCTTCACAAACAAACTAGAGACAATTTGAGGTGCTAAGGGCCTGTTCAATAAAGCACACTGAATCCTCCACCTTGGTAGTTTTCCCATAAAATGAGTCCAAAAGAAACCGATCTCCTTTACAGTCTGTTTGAAGATGGTCCCCACCCAAATAACAATTCACTGACCTTTAAAATTTGTTCATTACATTCAACTGGGTTTCACAGAGCTACATACAAAGTTAAGAACTGAGAAAGAATTAAATAAAAAATGGCCAAGCACAACTCCTCCCTGAGTTCAGACTTTGGGGTTGTATTAGTGTGTTAAACAAGCTTTAGTGTTTCCTCATACTTTCATTTGGGTGGGGTTTTCCTATTAAAAAAACATTCAGCATTTGTGTGTGTGTGTGTGTGTGTGTGTGTGTGTGTGTGTGTGTGTGTGTTTAAATGTTCTTATTACGGTCCAAGACCTGCATGGTGTCTTTCCAGGGAGGTTGAAAGCAGTGAGATTAAAAAGACTCAAGTGGACCGAACCATTTTCCTCTGAAGCGGGGTGAATCATGGAAAGATCCAAGTTTTCGGGAAGAGAGCTGAAGTCTTAAACCTAAATATTGATGGTACTTCTTTAAAAAAAAAAATTACTACAGAAACCATAGTTTCATCTTGGGACAAATTATGCACCAAAGTTTAATACTTTGGTTTAGAAATTTCAACAAACCCCTAAAACTGAGAAATAATAGGAGTGCCAAGCAAGGCCACTAATAACCACAGTGACTATGGTATTTGTGGAAAACTATGCTACTACGGTTTTATAATTTGTCCTACTTAAAAGTTAAACATCTTGTCAAAAGCTGATGAAATATGTTTGTTTAAAACAAAAAGGCGTCATAAACCTAAGAAAAAAATCTTTTCATGAGTGATACTGTAACATTGTGTACATATCACTAAGCAATTTCGATTTAATAGCTTTTTAATAAAGACCGGTAAGATTTGCTTTATTATCTCCTTTATAAGCTTAAGCTTGCATCTGCCTCACCCTGAAATCATCTTTTGTGTCTTTTATATGCATGTCCACATGTGTGGGATGAAGCAGCGCCTGTATGCTGATAACTCAACGGCAAAGGCACGAAACTTAAAGAGGGCGAAACCAAGGGTGTGACTGCCTAAAGGAAATGGGCAGACAGATGATCAGCAGTGCCAGTTTGAAAAAGAGGAGACAAGATCCATCCCAAGCTCATATTTGCATTCTTGCTTTTGCAATGGCACTTCACGCATGCCCACAAGAACATTTCTACTTGAGTAAGAGCATGTCATTCTATTGAATATTGACGGGGATTGTAAAGAAATTAATGATTCTGCTTCTATTCCATGAAATAATTTGGATTTTGAGGAAGAAAGAATAGACAATATATGCAAAATAAGACTTAGTGTATTTACTGCTTGTATAGTAGCTGTCAACTAATGAGATTAAGCCTTTCAGATTTCAACAAAATGTTTATAATGAGAGCTGTCGAAGTTAATGGTGCAAGTAAATGAAATATAAAATATAAAATCTAGAATACGAGTTAAGAATGCTGTTGCATATATCGGCCTCTGTTCAGTTCAGTTATATAGAAACACGCTTAAACTGTGTATATACATACTGTATACACACACACACACACACATAAATACATTTCTTATCATAATTAATGTTGAAGATGGCTGGGCTGTGGAAACAGTGATAAATGTTTTTCAGGATTCTTTGACAAAGTTCAGAAGAGCACCGATTTAAAACAGATAGACATTTGATAAATTTTAATTCAATTTTCTTGGTGTAAAAGTTTTTATCTTACTGACTCCGAACTTTCAAAAGCATTAAGAAATTAATAAATTGATTTAAACATTTAACTTTAACTTTAATGAAACCGAACTACAAGAAAAACATGTTGTACAAACATTATTAAGACTATTTTTTTTTAAAAATCTTTAACATTATAATTTTTTAAAATATTAAAAAATTAATTTATTTAAATAAATAAATAATAAATATAATAAAAATGATAAAGAGTTTAATATATAATAAATATATATATAAAAAATATTTTATTTAAAGCTTATAGTTATTATTTATATTGTTGTTTGTTTTTTTTCTTTTTTTGTTGTGGTTAAAAAAACATATTTGAAAGAGCTTTTTAAACCATTAATGGGCATGTAAATAAAACAAAATAAACATTTCTTGTTTCAAACTCACAGTCCACTCACACACATGCTATGCTCTAGAAACATTAAAACATATACTGTCAAGATTATAGCGGTTCTGAAGAACAGGTTCATGATTCCCAACCCTACTATTGTAGCTGTTATGTAGATTTATGAGTTTGTGGAAGCTCATTCTAGTGCTAGAGCTGAGCATGTGCAATAGGACACAGCCATATTACCTGACCCCTCCGACCGGCCGTCGCTTCCGATGAGAGGCACCGTGATGGCAGCGGTAGCCACTCCGTCTGTGGGTACGGTTGTGTAGACCACTGGTAAGGACTGCACCACAACAGGGATGGTCTGCAGCTGCCCCATTTTACTGGGCATGCTCACGGAGGGTATGGTGTGGATGAAATGCAGGATCTGCTGACCTCCGACCCCTTGCGTGGACGCCAGGATGGAGCCCGGCGACAGCACCGCCGGGATGGTGGTGCTCGCCGTGATGTTCACAGGGGTGGAGGTGGCCGTGGCTACCGGAAGAGAGGGGCGGGGCTTGTTGAGGGACAGGTCCACAGGTTCCGTCTGGTCGTCATCGTTGTGTTGGGTGCTGATGTCACGGAGCGGAGGGGGCGAGGATTTGATTTTGAGGTCTGTAGGCTCGGGACAATCGTCTAACGGCTCTTGTTTCTGTGGAAGCACAAAAATAGAAGAAACTGTAAGGGAAAACTAGGGTATAAGGGAGATAAGGAACGAATATGGAAGAGCAAACGAGGCGAGGAAGGAGATTACGAAGGACAGAAAGGAAAAGGAGGGTACAGAGCACTCATGCTCAGCTGTGCAGCAGCTCCACAAAACACAGGAACAATGGCTGGCCAGATTGGGCCTCCGCGCTGCAGAGGAGAAGGCCTGAAGCTGGCACGAGTCCAGCTCAACACAGCCAAGCCCATACACACACATTTATAGACACATACACAAAGATCTGTGTGTGTGTGTGTGTGTGTGTGTGTGTGTGCGCGCACAAGCTACACCCACTAAACTCCCTCTGCAGCGAGACTTCTAAGTAGCTTTAAGGCCTGTGTGTTTATGTTTTCGGTGAGGTAATAAAACAAATGAAAAGTTTGAAACTAATTCCTGAATGACACTTCATGCAAACAGAGAGGCTGACGTGTTTTTAGCATCAGCAATGGAACAGTGAACTTAAAATGTTAAACTTGTGCTGCCTTTCTGTTCAAAACTCATTTCCGTGATGATAGGATTGTTGGTGGTTGTCAGGGTGTTGCTATTTGGTCGATAAAGTGTTCCGAGTGGTTCTCAGCACATTGCTTAGCAGTTGTTGGGTCTCTGTGAAATTTCAGTCTCTAGTTTCATTCTTCAATGCAAGTCTATGGAATTCTAATGGTGCGTGCACACCAAACACGAATGAAGCGTTAAGCACTAGTGATTTACATGCTAAGTCAATAGATGCAAATAAGACATCCCGCAAGTTTAAAAAACTAAAGTTTGGTTAAATTTCGCACCGCATTAACCAATCAGGAGCTTGCTCTAGTAGTGATGTGATTACGACGTAGCGAGCGAAGGGGAAATCCAAAACAACAATGGAGGACAAAGTCATCATCGCTGTATGTGGATAGAATTTCACACTCAAATTTAGCGAATTTCACGTGCGAATAAACTCAAAATGTTCAAGTGTCCAACTATTTGCAAATGGTGTGATTTATTCGCGCAAGTGGTGTGAATTCCCCATAAGGATGTCAAAACACTATCCAGACTATTCAAAAATTATTTTTCTTTTACATCCTGCTTGCTGTAGGCACCAATTAAATTATTTCAAATAATAACAAATAAAAAAGATTTTTCACGCCATCTACATTTTAAACTGCCTTTTTAAAGGGTTTTGACACAGTATTCAACAACAAAATTACTTTTGTTATTATTTTATGCTTTTATTATATACTCATCTGCATTTTTCTCTGAATACAATGAAATACAATCATAGGTATTAAGTAATTATTGTGATGACTGCAATAATAATAATAATAATAATTATTATTATTATTATTATTATTAATATTATTAATAATAAGTTTTAAGTCAATTTGTTGTAATGAGATCTTTCATCTTGAAGCTGACCTTTCCAATTCACATGCTTAAATGACATCATCCGAAACATAATATAAAATTTTCAGCATGCCAAATTCTCATGACGTCAATCAATAAAGTAAAAAAACAAAAACAGGTACAGACAGAAGCTGAGTTGAGTATCTGGAGGTGTTGGGAGGAAACGAGTAAGAGAAAACAAGAGCGAGTGGGCCGGGTTGGGAGCGAAACACAGAATAAGGGGAGAGTGGGTGGGAAAGGCCTCTGGTTGTCATGGAAACTGGGAGGTATATCAGCTGACTCATTTTCCACCCACCTCTCTCTCCATCTCTCTATAGTTCTCCACCCTGCCACCTCACTCTCTCTGCATCCCCACCCTTCATCAAATCCACCTTTCTCATTTTCTTGAGTTGTTTTCCATTGCTCAGACTCAAAGACATCATGTAAAGATGTAGCACTGGAGTCGGGAGAACAACATCAATAAATGACCCAATTATCACTAGCGTGCTGTGTGGGATGCTAATTGAGTATGTTCAATATCTATTAGCAGTTGTAGGAAACTGCCTGTGAGTGTTGAGAGAAAGAACGAGCCTTGTTGCTGTCCTTATCAAAACCATTTGTGTTTAATCTGTGAGATCTTTCATATTACAACATTCATATTAGCTATACAATAGGTTGCGTTAATTAGATGCAAACAAAACAAACTAATTGTAAGAGAAAAACCGGTTTCTTCTTGGTATATGGTAACTGTATACATTCCAATAAAGTTATTTTTTGCTATAAATGCAGTTTTTACATGACCACGGCTATTTAAAAAAAATTATCTAGTGACAATAGTTGCACACTCCATTTTACAGGGCCAAGTCACGACAACAGTAACCTACTGGCTACACTATGGCAGTGTTGCATGACATATCAAAACAACACTAAACTAACACTTGCTTTCTGTGCCTGTGTAAGAGGAGTTAACTCTCTATATCAGCCCTATTCAATAGTATATATTCCTCAGTTAAACAAGGATATAAGAGATATACACAGATATACTAAACATAAACAATGCAGCACATGCTTACAATTTTGAATATCAGTTATGTTGATATAAAGAGACTCCGCCTCCCTTTACCTGGGTTACACTCCCTTGACACCATCTGAATTCACGACTTCCCAGTCACAGTGAAGACACCAGCTCCCCTGTTTATTTTGTTTACCTTTATCCCCTTGGACATGCTATTCCCCTTTTTGGTACTTTTTGGAGATTTCATTTATGTTAAATATAACCATCTCTACGGCCTGATGCCACACCCACGGAGTCTGCTGTTGCTCCTCCCACTACACAAAGCTGACTACAATAGAAGATCTAGCTTTGGATGTACTGCATTATAAACAAATCACACAGGTAAAACAGACAAACCAATCAAAACAAAATAACAGCCAGCATATCAAATGCACACAGACCAGTGAGAAATTGGTATAAACAGAAGAGCAAGGACAGAAGAGCAACTACTCAGGGTAAAGGTTGGCCGCACAGAGAGAACTGCTCCCCGTTTCTCACGGTGTAGAAATGCAGAACAAATTGAGAGTGAGGGAAAGAAACTAGAACTATTATTTGAGTTTCCGATGAAAAATCCTTCTGTTTAACATTGTTAGGAATGATGGACTGATGGCAGTATGACTCTCTGCTGACCTTACCGACAACCATTAATGGGGAAATTGGCCATTAATAATATTCCCAAGAGAGTTTACATTCCACCAGAGTACTGAGAGATGAAAAAGCTCTGTTACAAATTAGGTTACTAATCAGTTACAACAGACAAAAAATGACCGACTGCAACGATGTGCATTTTTGTCTTGGATCATGAAGTTCTATGTGTTAATGACAACTGTTTTTACGTCTTACAGGGAGGCGCTGCCTCTAATACTAAAGTTCAAAATTCAAAGATAGGACAATGGGGCTGCACTGTACGAAGATTACTTACAAATTGTAGTCCATTACTAGGGCTGCACGATTCATCGCATGCGGTTGTCATGTGTGCCTCATCAGTAAAGCCAGTTCTGTTAATTTACCTTAACTTGCAGAGGAAGAAGAGAAAGCACCCATTTGATAAATGAGCCAGTAGTGAGAAATAATAACTTTTAAGAATTATATTTTTAATATACGAACCCAACACTGGCTATGTCCTTGATGTTTGATGTGATGCGTGTCGTGCAAGTGTGATGGATTGCGTACAAACCACTAGGGTGTCGGAATGGTATATGTTTATGGGTCAAAGACATTAAGATGTCAGCATCAAAATAAATGTACAAAAGGGATTTTGTGTCCATGGAAAGCACATTAAATGTAAGTAAAGTGTCTACTTTTAAAGGTTTCAAATAAGTTTTTGGAGAATAAAATGTCGAAATGTCGAAATGAAATAGCAGTAACGAACCTATTTTTAAAATGTAAGGAGTAGAAAGTACAAATAATTCCGTGAAAATGTGAGTAGTAGAAGTAAAAAGTCAGCTGAAAAATTATTACTCCAGTAAAGTATAGATACCCAAAATTTCTACTCAAGTAAGGTAACGAAGTATTTGTACTTTGGTACTTGACACTTCTGTTACTAAATCTGTGAGCAGCCTTGCTTGTTCTGAGTATTCGGTGTTTCCCGTAAAGGATGTCACGAACCGAATAACAGACAAACCTCCCTGCCTCTTTAATTACTGAGCACAGTGATTCCAATGACGCACATTCCACAGACTCGTTGCGCTGTCGCGTCTTTAATTGCTGAACACATTGTTCCCCACAACAGTATGTGCACTCGCGCCTTTGATAACTGTGCACATCGTTTTGTCTGACTGTACATCGCGCTGCCGCCTCTAAATTACATTATATTTGTATATTACATTATAAATTTCTAACGATTCCCAACCCTAGTAATGAGTACTTTGAAATGCAATCTTTGAAATCAAATAAAAGTACTCAGTATTTAAAATCTGATCTATGTAATCCAAATTATATTTAATCAGTTACTACTCACTACCCAGCACTGTTGCTGCACTATGTGAACTACTTTATGTTGTAAAAGCATAATGGTGCGCCATCAAATATGGTCACCAATTTCAGGAACCAATACCATCGACATCGACAGCCGATGCTGATACCGATATCTTGGAAAGCAGGTGGCCGATAGCGCATATATATATTTTTTATTTTAATTCGTATTTAAGAAATCTGAAATAATTTGACAATGCATTAAAAAATAAATGTGTAAAATAAATATACAATAGATAAAGTATTTATCACAAATAAAAAAATATTTAATAAAAATATAATTAAAAAGGAAGCAAACACGTAACCAACAGGGCACTCCGTATTCTGGGAAGTTTGTGCATTGGGTAATCATATTTTTCAAATAAAGCGAGGGTTAGGCCTGTTACGATAACAACTTTTTGTTTTGAGATATATTGCCAAAGAAATAATTGCGATAAGCGATAATATTGTCATTTTAAAGACCATTTTATGCCACTAAATATATAATCATAATGTAACCGCATAATAATGCAAGAAGGCCTACACACTTCCAAATAACAACAAACTTTAAATTTTTAAGAATATTTACATCATGGAAATTAAGTATCAAAATACTATACACCTTTAAAAACCTGAATAAATAGTAAATAAACATTTTCTAATAAAAAGTGCAAAGTACAAAGAACTTGAATAGAGATTTTTCCATCTACAGATTTTACCCTGACCTTCTTTCTCTGAAAATTAAGGCCGGGTACACACTATTGCTGAAAAACACAATCACTACTCAGCAGTCAGATGTTCATATCCCTAAACAAGACCATATCAGCAGATTAAACTTCTTTTGTAGAAGCATTTTTTTTTTTTTTGAACTAGCACCTCATGACTATACCATGTTATGTACAAGAAGATGAAAAAGCGCAAGGGGAATTTTTAATTACATTTTTAAGTAAATATAATGGGCGATATATTGCTCCACCAAAAATAATTGATGTCATGTACATGTATTGCACGATAAGTCGATATATTGATTATTGCGACAGGCCTAGCCAGGGTAACACTCATTTTGCATACATTAAACAGAGAAAGTGACATGAATATGACAGTAGGCAAATGCATAAAGCGCAGCATACTGGTATATTCTTGACATCCTTGCAGTCAAAGGTTAGTCCGGTTGTCTCGAGCTCTGCTCATTATGCTGGAAATGAACATTTGGTACATGCTGCTTTAAAGACCCGAAGCGGTAAGACTTCTGTCTGCTTATGTCAGGAACATAAATAAGAGCCCATTTTGTTTTGTCTCTCCAGTCTACAATTAAACTGTCAAAATGATGTTCACTGTCAAAGACCCCAGTGTGTCCAGTACACTGCTCCAGGTTCAAACGCAAACTAGCCCTGTAATAAATCCCAGCTACATCCACTCACAATGTCAGTATACGCAGACTGGATTCATGCTTGACACAAAATCCAGGGTGTACAAAATCTTATCCTAAACTCAAGCTCAAGAGTTTCTGAAACCCCGTTGCAGGTTTAGGATGCATGTTGTTTAGTCAGGCCAGTCATTTAGGATTCAGTAGGGTGTGGTGTACAGATACGGATGATAAAATATAGGAGTGGAAGGAAACGGTAGTAACTGAGGGTGATATTAGCATCTAAGTTTGTGGCCCTCCC
Organism: Carassius gibelio; assembly: GCF_023724105.1. Classification (NCBI taxonomy): domain Eukaryota; kingdom Metazoa; phylum Chordata; class Actinopteri; order Cypriniformes; family Cyprinidae; genus Carassius; species Carassius gibelio. The sequence continues at coordinate 10,380,085 of NC_068416.1, read as the reverse complement.
TAACATTTGAAAGGGAGTGTCATGTAGCCTCTCCCACAAACAATTCACCAACTACCCACCCTTGGCCTCATTGACCTACCGGGTTACAATGTCATGTTGTTTATGAAGACCTACTCCAACTGTGATATGTTTAAGCACACAATTTTGAAATACCTGGCAACCGATGGAGAGCCCCTAACTTCCTTTTCACAACCGCCTGCCGTATCAGATTGTGCAGGTGAAATCGACAGCAGATCTTAACGGCAACTCCAAGGTACTTTTTCCCAAACTGAAGAACAGCAGCTGCCTTCAACTTTTCCTCTGTGAATCTTTCTACAGATTTCTGACCAGTGGCAAAGCTGTTTTATAATAAACACTGGTTCCGAGTCGAGTCTTTATGAAGCGCCGGCTGGGTAAAAACACATTAGATACAAAAAAAGCTGTATGTGTGTGAAGAGGATGATAATTAACGGGCGTGGAGCACATCTTTGTGCCTAAATGTTACCGTTAGCTCCAGAGTGAGTGCATGGCAGTCATGTATTGTGCATGCGAATGCAAGCATGTGTGTAACCCTGCAGGTATGTGGTGTTCTGCATGTGTCTCGTGGCTTTAGGAGTGTGTGAGGGGGTGGGAGTGTTGTGAGGGGGTAGGGTGGTGTGTCAGTGTGTGTGTGCTCAGGCAGAGGGGTGTGGGGTGGCTACATCACAGTCGTTCCAACTCCCGCCAGAGCCTCGTTGCCATGACTACAGCAGAACGGAAGCCTCCCTCAATATATCCTATTAGGGCATTGGCGAGACTTGGAAGGAAAGATAGAAGGACAGAATAGGAAAGGTACAAAAAGATAACCCAACAACATAAAGAGGAAAGAGCACTGGAGGACTAATGTTAATACATAAAATATTATATTATGACTCCATATGGGGAACTTCAGACTGTAAACAATCGTCCTGCAAAGGGAATTGCCTGTTAATGATCACTCTTCTGTTACTTCATGCTCTCTTGTATATTTAGTAATGGAAAAGATTTCAGTTTAAAGATAAGGAAAGGAATACGGTCTTCAAATAATTTATTTAGCTCTTTCCTGGACTCAGTCGCAAATGGGATGCATATCTGAAGCACACTGAATGCAAAAAAGGAAGTGCTTTTCGAAAACAAACTGATTGGCTGACTTGGCACAATTTGCAGAGGTCAGGGTGCATGGGTTTATATCGGTCTGCTGTGAAAAAGTTTGTAAGTCACAAGGCAACATTTTTTTTTTTGGTAGTCAAGAGTATTTGTTAAAGTTTGCAAAGGTTTCATGGTAGAAAGTAAACGCCACAAATAGCGATATGTCGGTATCAAATTTTCCTGTTGCGATTAATTGCTCATGCTTTTGTCACGGTATACGGTATTATCACAGTATTAAATTTTTTTTTTAAGTGTTCATAATGCAGTATAACAGTTTAAATAACTTTTTTCTTATAACAAAAATAATTTAACTTTTAAATACAATAAAGAAATACAGAAAAATATATAAAGTTAAAAGGTTTTCATTTAAGTTTGTTAGCTCATCAAATAACACAGCTGCAACTAGGGGTGTGCCGGTTTCAGAATTGGTGATGACGGTTATGACGTGAGTCAAAAGTGACGGTTCATAACATAACCGCCGGGGGGGGGGGGGGGTGTAGTGGATCTGCCGTAGAGTCAATTGGTTGTTCTTGGAGATAGCGGGTTAACTCCGTATCAGTGCCACTCTGATCGGTAAAGGGGCAGAGATTTCAGACCTCCGTTTATTAAGGAGATCTGTCACAAAACTCATCATCCGCACCAACGTTTTTTGAGCAAATTTCAAAGCCGCACCCGCCCGCCATCCACTGATTGTTTTGCGATGCAATGCTTTGCTGATGCGAGCCGCAAAAAAAGCCATTGTCTGTTCTAGAAAGGATGCAGCAAAGATATTTAATGCTAATGTATGAGTCATAGGCCTACGCTGAGTTTCATTTACGATGAGATGTGCTCTAGTTCACAGTGCAGTGCAAGTGAACGCGGCGCGCTGGTGCTTCCATGTCACGGTTATCATTGTCTGCTATATTTGCTTTTTATTTATTAAAATACATGCAATTGGTTGATGAAACATTTATTAAAATTAAGATAAAATTTGTACAAAACGAAATTCGTTTTTAAGAAAGGTTTTCTACAAAGCAAAATTTTATGAAGTGGTAAATATCATGTCTGACGATTTACAAAACTTCATTAAGTGGTAAAAACCATGTCTCCCAATATATTGCGCATCTTATGATCCTATCTAAAAAATGAAAATAATTTTTGATAAAAAATGTTTGTAAAAAATATTTTAATGACACGGTTTTGGCGGTTATAGAGTTCTAATGACGGTGTTCAACTATAACCGCCGGTCTCACGGTTATATACTAACCGTCACACCCCTAGCTGCAACTTTATATTTTAACGTGTTATTATATATTGGAATACCTAAGATTAATGAATGTTTAGAATTTTTCATTGGCAGTTTGTGTTAACTAATGATTAACTAATGTTAACTAATGAAGCCCTAATCTAACCTGAAATGTAAATCTAAATGTCACCCCGTCCCGTATACGGGACGCCTACATTGACTATACTATATTACAATCAAATCTAATCTAATCTTGACAAACTATATATCGTTGGAAAGGTCTAAGACTCCCTAATATATATTTTACCAATCTTTTTTGTTAAACATTATGTAGGAAAAGTAATAGATGAATTTATGACTAGAGTGCACCCTCAGAAATCTACATTACAAAAGGAGCTTTGACCTTTGTTTAAAAAAAAGACTTCCTTGTTGCCTTTATCTCTATAACATTTTAGAAATCATCAGAAGTTATATATCACTTGAAAACATAAAATCTCAAAATTCATCCTTCAAAACCCATTTTAAAATCAGACATTGCATTACCATGTAAATGGCACATCAAAATCATGTTACAAAATGTTTTCAGTCATGAATTATAAAAATTTAGGTTTGTATCATGCACATTCATTTCTATCTTCAAAAACGTGAGTGACAGTTAACAGGTTAAAGTGTGAATTAACAATAATCAAAACACTTTCAAACAATATCTAGGGCATGCTGTAGTCCAGATAAATAAAAAAAAGTTGAAAATAAATAGCTATTAAGTCTAAATACTTAAGTATTTGATCTGAATGGCTATTTAAAATTATTTAAATATGTTTCAGAAAGTAGTGCAGCTGCTTTATTTATGGGGTTTCCAGGCAGCATTTTCTGCAGTATAGCACCACCTTCTGTCAGAGAGTGAATGTGCTTTCATTCAGCGTGTCTCTCACATGTTCCTCCATGTGTTTCTCATGCATGCTTGTTTACATCAGAGCGCACATGTCTTTTAAGCAGCATACAGCGGTGTTGTGTATTTTGACCAGTTGATGGGAATAGTATAATTAAATTGCTTACCAAATTCTGAATAATTTGTAATACATAATTATTCACGGTATTTAGAAGTGCCCACGATGACAATATCGTGCATATTCATTACCGTGATAATACTGCATTACCAAACATCGGCACATGTCTAATCACAAAACAATCTTATGCTGGTCACCTTACATCTCATTCAGATAACACCTTCATGTCTAATTGAGTGGTTCTTAACCAGGACAAGCATTGTGCAATTTGTTTTATTTTAGAAAGCATTCAATTGGACAAAAAAAAAAAGTGTAGTCATTAAGATTTTTGGTCTGCTTTCCCAGAAGAAAACTACATTTTCAATGCATGTCTGCAAAGGATGCCTCAAAGCAGATATGGACTAAAAGCCACAAAATTCAACCTATTTTAATTTAATGGGGGACGATGTAACCAATTAACCCAAGCATGTTTGATTAAATAAATGCCCTCACAATTTTTAATTAAAATGTCATAACTATCAGAACTTCATCTTCTGGTGAAACAAATTCCCTCTAGTATGCTGGACTTCTCCAGTCATTTAATCTAAAAATCCCTATCCCGTTCCTTCCCTACAGTCAACTGCAAACTCACATTCACACCTTCCTCCATCCAATCAACAACCAGGGTATAGAACTAAGTCCCCACCCCACTTTTTTTTCTTTTTTGACAATCCATTTCACACAGTTGTTATACTGACAAAAGGATCTGTTGCTACATCTGTTTAATTTTGACAGTCAAATAGTCCAGAGGATTATATTATAAAACTATTATTACATACATTTGCAGAATAACATGTAGATATGCCCTGGCCTTATCTAGAAAGAGGAAATCCAAGTCTAGAGGAACTCTGTGGTCCACTGACTTCATCTTAGTTACACTGCAACCACATCCCTATCCAGTAACTCAAAGCTTCATACTCTCCATCCCACTACGAAGTTCAAACCCCACACACACATAACAAAAGCTCACTCACCACCATACACTCCACCTCCTCTGGCTCCGGCTTGATTTGTATGGATGGCATCTCCTCAACAGGCTCAGAGGTGGCTGCGGTGGATTTCTTCGGACTCGTCTGACACTGCGAAGGAGAAACAGAGAACACTTAAGAACTAATCAGAGCATCAAGTTGTAGTCTTACCAACAGTCTCATGAGTTAGCGGAATGCTAACCTCTGACCAAAATTGACGATATAGACAATCCGCCTGAAGTTCAGAATTAAATTTGAAAGAAAAGTTAGCATGAGACTAGAGAGAGAGAAAGAGAGTTAATGATCCTCGCCAGACTAATGTGAGAAGAGTCAGGGGAAAGTTAGTCTCTTAAGCACAAGTTAGTTGGGGGAGGAGGAAACAAAAGAGATGGTGAGTGAAAATCAAGTACAGGTCAATCAAATGTGGGGGTTGTTTGAAGATGGAGGGAGAATCACAGAAATGGGAAAAAAGAGAAAAGCAAAAAAGACTACATTAAAGATACTTTAGACATTACGTCTATGGTACCTTTAGAAACCTAATGGCAAAGGTGTAGAAAACAGAAGATTAGAGGCAAAAAATATGGTTCTAAAAGACTGACCAGCTGGAGAAAGACAAGAGGAGAGAAAGATTGAACCAGTAGGGAGGAGTAGTCAGCAATCCTGCGTCGCCTCCCTCTTCGAGCTGAGCCGAGTCACACCCAATTCTTTAAGACCGAATAGCAGTAGAGAGGCCAGTCTCATAGAGTAGAACAGCAGTATTAATGGAGAGAGAGAGAGAGAGGGAGAAATGTGATAATGCTTAGGCATGGGGGTGGAAGTGGGGGTCATGTGACCCAGCTGCAGTAGATTCCACAAAGAGGTGTGGCCCCCCATAAGCTGGGGTGTGGCTGCCCTCAATGTGCCCCTCCTCCCAACCTGGCACGGACACATTGTGAACACACATGCACTATGAAACAAACATATATGCATTCCTTTTGATGGTTAATGTTGTCTGAGATGGCTGGTAAACACCAGTGTAACCCAACGTTTCATGCACACTGAATAAGAGCAGAACGTCTGTAAAAAAGCACTCACCAAGTGGCTTTGATGAGTAAATAAAATTGTTACTTGCAAATGTAAAGGAACTGCCACATTTAAGACAATTGTTATGACTGATGGGCTGACACCTTTTGATGCAAATAAACAAGAACCACAAAGAAATGGAAAACAGTCAATTCGACCATTTCTAGTTTTAAACCATTTCTCTTTAAAAGACACTTACAATAATAAAAAAGGAATAATTTTCAACATTAAAACTAATTACACAGTAAATTAGCTTTCTAGCATTTCTAATGAGCTCTGAATAGTGTACCCATAAAAAGTTATCTCAGCCAATGAATATGGGGGATGGGTCTCTACAGAGGGATACGATATTTCCATCCATTAAGGAATCCCAAAAAAGGCTAAAGACCTCTGTCCTGGAAATGTTATCATTAGCTTATCTTTGATGCCTTAAGTTTTTTTTAAACTTTCAAACTCTATTTGGCAACACAAATATCTAATATTCCTTGCATAGAGCCACAAAGATGAAAATATGATGCGCGCTTATGTTTCTGTTTTAGCTGCAGCTAGACTGGGGGAAGGGGACTCACAATGTGAGGCAATGGCTCAAATATGCAACGAATCACTGCTAAATAAAACCAATGTCAACAATCCCAAAGGGTAAACATATATATTTTGTCTTTAATTTATTCTAAAGCATAATGCACAATAAAATTTTCCTGCCAGGTAATTTTTTTTCTTAATTCATCCACAACTGGCAGAAAGTGATTTTTGGACACTGTCCGCAAGTTATACACACAAGACTGGCTCCGGCAATATGGAAGTATGCGAGCACTTCAATGATTGAGAGTAGCATTCGCCCACTGGCAAATCCTTTTGGAGAAATGATGATGATGTATATTGGTGAGGAAGCCTCTACCAGAGTGAGTTAGTGTGTGTGTGTGTGTGTGTGTGTGAAGAGGCTCCCCTGGGAGCTTGTGCTGTGGGTAGTTCCAGGAATAAAAGAGGGTGGGGTGGGTGTGACCCCAGTCCCTCTATGCCCCAGCAGGAAGTTACAGAGGGAAGGGGGGTTCTCATTACTGAGAGAGGGAACATCAATGATTAGAGAGGAAAGAACAAAGTAAAGTGGATAGCAGAGAGTAGAAAACGAAAGAACGGGAAAGAAGAGAGGGAATGATTGGGGGAGGAGGGGGAGAGGAAGAGAGAACCATCACAATGTGGGTCATGGCGATCTCTCTCACTCAGTCGCTTCCAAGCCGCCTTGGCAACCAGTCCCTGCCCCAATGCGGCGTGGGTAGAGTGGCCGTCTGGGACTGCATAGCTCACCACGCACACCCTTCTGTCCATCCCTCCTTCTCCAAGGAGTCATACTTTGGTACTCATATTTAGGTTATTAGTATTGGCTTCCTTGAACAATAGTAGAAATTATATAGGAACCTAACAATCCTCATCGTGAGGGGAGAGCAGGAACCGAAAGAGAAGGTTGGATGGGTTAAGAGGTACCTATAATCCACGTGATATAAACCAAAATGTTGGGGCAATTAGTACAAAAAAACTAGTGCAATGCCAAATTGTTAAAAGTCATCATCTTCTACTTGAGGTGTTTCAAGATGGAAATGCAAGATTTATCAGATATATGGTGTACAATACCTTTGGCAAAAAGTCCTAAAATTTTACCAAAACTGCTTTCAAATGCAGATGGAGTTACATTAGCACAGGACACTTAAGCCCCTTTCACACTGCCATTCCGGCAAATACAGGGGTAAAGTGTTCCGGCAATTGGTCCCGGGTCTCTAGATTTTGCACTTTCACACTGCCAGTGATGACCCGGGATATGTACGTGCTTTCACACACAACCCGGAAAGATGTGTAATGTACGAGTCGAAAACATTAGGCACGTTATACTTTCACTGAAGCAAGCGCACGATCGCGGCGTCAGCGCGGAAAGTGAGGAACTAACTGATCTCTGCTTCACTATAGTTGGCACATATTTTTTCTTTGTGAATGTTGATCTTCCTTCAAAACAGCCGGTAAAAGAGTCGTGCGATAACGCGCATCATCACTTCGACACAGAATTAGATCTGGCTTTTGTTCACACAGCGCTCATCCCGGGTTGAATCTGGCAATGTTACTAGGTCCTCGACCTGGGTTCAATGCGGGAATCAATTCCGGGACGTGGTTGCTTTCACACAGAAGGCGACCCGGCAATGTTCTGGCAATATGACAGGTCCAACGTGCAGTGTGAAAGGGGCTTAAGTTTTCTTAACAATCTTTACAAAAACACCTAGAATAAAGGAAGCCACACCAGATTAATTGACTATTGCATTTGTTGCAAAAACAGTTAGCAGTACAAACCCATCCCTAATGCCATGACACATTATATCCCTTGGGAACTTCCAAAAAATATATATATATCAGGGTCTTCCCAGGCTTGAATACCAGTTTTATTTTTTTCAAACTTGACCCTCAACTAAGCACCTAGGTCAGCAGAACCTTGTTAAAAAAAGTTGTTCTTGATAGAATGATACTCTGGGACTTAATACGACCAGAAGGGGCTAAACTCATGAAAGCATAAAAAGCATGAGGCCCTGAGAAGAAAGTAGGACTTTAGCTCTGAAGGGCCGAAAGGGATTTCAAAGCCGTATGTTACACAATCATGTAACCCGAGATTGGACATTGGCTCGTGCTCCATACCACAGCTAGGCCCAACTGGACCCCCTAGGAGGTGTAGTTGAGAGGGTGAGGGAGAAGTGCATGCGGAGGGGGCAGGGAGGTGTGAGTTGTTCTCTGAGCGGTGTGTGACAGTTTTGCTAGCAGCAGGGAGGAAAGGCAGGGCCTCTCCACCTCCCTTGCTGTCGTGTGGCTAGTTTCTCTGACCACTGAAAGTACACAAGTAAAACCTTTGCCCAAATTCCAAAGTTCAGGACTTGCCCTAATCTAGGACCTTGTCCTTTCATTGGATCATTGAGGCAAATGGAGGTGGGAGTAAATTTAGTAGTGAAATCATTCTGAGTTTAAGAAGAGACGTGGCAGACTCCTTTTCCCATCAAGAAAAATGGGTGTCACATATCCACCATCTTCACCAAGATTTTATTCCAAACTGATATTACTGCACTAACTATTGTAGATATTATGAGCACACTGAGAATTCAAAAGATTAAGTTTTGCGCCCCCCAGGCTGAATATCCCTTGGTCTCCGTGGTCTGTTTCACTGGGACCTGGAATGCTAGATGTGACCCCTTTACCTGCAACAGCCAGAACAGTGGTGTTAAATTGTAACCGTGTAGGTTATCAGTGAAGTTACGTTTGCTAGTAATACGGTAATACAGTGCTTAATTTGTAAATTGTGAGGTAAATTGCGGGGCAACGGATCCGGCACGTGATTACAGAAGGGAGAGGTAATGGAGCACTCGCGCAATCACATTGGTGGACTCTTTTAAGTGATTAAGAGCATGCATCCGATGATTTGATAGGGACTGTAAGGTCATGAATAACATGGAAATGCCATGCGATTTTAAAACCACAATTTCCAGGCCTAAAAACTTTTCTGAGGGGGACTATGTGTCGCATGGTTTTAATAAATAACGCAGCTTTCAAGTTTAGAATGAGGAAATTACTGCATTTATTCAACATAGTTTGTAGGTTTGAATAATAAATCAACACAAACTCTAAGATTAAATCAGTCGTTTGAATCCATGAACTCTCTCAGAGCGCGCTTCTCATCAGCGCATCAGTGACCTGCACACTGTGATACAAGACTCACTCACACTTCAGGACAGCTGACAGAACCGTCACTTGACTAATTGGGTCATTGTTGCATTGTCACAAAAATTTATAATAATTTGCACACCTTTTTAAGAATTTTAAGCCATTTGTTACTCACTCCAAAGGCAGTATTATGTGCCCTCACAGTCACAGCTGACTCACGAGTATTATATAAGAGTTATTTTCTGTTTTTGTTGAGTTTATGCAACCAAATACAAACAATATGATGTCTGCTGGGTGTTGACAAATAAAACAGTTTCATGGCAGATTCTACTAAAATACAGGGGGGGGAGAAAGAATAGGGGGAACAAATCAATAATTAAACAACACTGCGTCGTCAGTGTTGGTGTTGTATCAGACACGGGCAATAAACATCAGGCTAAATGAAAAACAAGCTCAAATGGAGTTAACAAGGTCTTTGGCCGGGAAATGAGGAGATCTGTGTTTTGTTCGCATCTGAGGAAAGTGCAGTGCATTATATGCCATCATCACCTTTTACAGGTTAGGATATAACGTTTATGTTTTATGTTTATTTTGTTTGTTTGTTTGTTTGCTGTTTAATACACTTGGCCAAAATCTCATTATATAAACGATTAAGCACTTATGCACAGGATATTTTAAACGTACAAAAGTATATTGGCCAGATGGCAAAATAAACGACTTCTCCGGTTTTCAAACACACAAAAACAATAGCCTTTACGGACATAGTGTTTAAGTAAAGAAATGCTGTACTATTCAAAGTTATTTGTTTAACCTTGATTTGCGGATAAGCGGAGATCTGTCTCCTCCAGGCTGTGCACGCGTCAATCTGAGTGGAGGCGCGTGAAGTGACGAGGTTTCGCGAGAGATTGAGGATCCAATGGCGTTACGAAGTTTTACAATCTTCTTTAAATACTTATCATTGGTTAAATTTTTTTAAAACCCTGTGATTTAAAATAATAATAACCAATTATAATAGAGATATGAATTTTGGATAGTTTTTCATGGCACATATCTGGCTATTCTCTGTCTACCATAGCCTACTGAAACGCCACCCCTTGGAGGAGGGGGATCTGCCAAAATGAGGTGCCGGATCGGATTTCGGAGGTGCCGGAATATATTACACCCCTAATATATAATATTGATAACTGCTGATATAGACAGCTAATTCCTCTCAAGCATGTGTAGAATGTATGTGTTTTCAGTCGGCTAAAGTCTGAGCGGTGTTTTTAAGGGCAGCTTTTTGGCAGGCGGCAAGGAAGTCGACCGGAAGTTGAAGTCGGGTGGGGGCTGCCATCTTTTAGCAGAACTTCACTTGCGTTAGCATTCCCATTGACTCCCATTCATTTTGCCGTCACTTTGACAGCGAATAACTTTACATCTTGGGCGTTTAAAGACTCCGTTTGTCCATTAATTATTTCTAAAGATACACGACAATGTATAAAGAGCTCCATTACCTTCTATGTTACATTATGGCCCCGTATAAACAGTTTTTGTAAAAAATAGGCTAACGATTGCATCATAACCACTCCACTCTCTGTCGCATTACCGTACAGACAGGAGGAGAAGCTCGCAGGCAATTAACTTAATATGGCGTACTGGCGTTACATTTTAAAATACTATACAAAATAATTAATCAGAATACTTACTCCTGCTCACTCACGTCAAAGAACTCCCCGCTCAAGCTCATCGTCTCTGCAAGATTAACGATGGCAGTTTGCACGCACAGCCACTTAGAAGATTTACATCTGTCAGACAGGTTGCTGACGTCATCAAGCTTCGTTTGAGTCTGCGCGTCAGAAACGGAAGTGCTAATAAAACGCTAATAATGGGCTTCACTTGTCTCAATTGAGTTCCAGTGGGGTCGCTGTGTCCATTTCTTTTACTGTCTATGCTTTTTGGTCCAGACGCTGTCAAGCAAGGCGACAACACTGTCAGTTTTCGTCGCTGCTAGCTCTTTGAAGTCGACTTGGTGTGTCCCAATCTCAAAGCCCAAATAAAAGGGGAAAAAATTATAGATCATCTTTTTCCCTTCTCATACGGACACACAAAAAATATGACAGCAGAAACTGATTTGAGATCAGATTTTGTGACATGATGCATAGCTTGAGAATACAAAGGTAGAGTAGTGATGTGAAATCTTGTCTCCAAGGATCCTACTCATGGAATATCATTAGCCGTGTTTCCACTATCGAGCTAGGACCGGGCGTGCTAGTGCATGCCAGGGCCAGTCGCGTTTCCACTGTCACTTCCGGGGCTTGATCGTGCCTCGCCGGGGCTTCCTCGGGGCCAACGGCCAGGGTTTTTCGGCCCGACGAAATCCTTGGGCCAAAGCGGGCCAGCTGGGGCTAGAGGAGGAGTTATGAACAAAGGCGGAGTTTCTCCGTGTCTAGAGAGCGTCAGCGCGGATCATTTCAGAAAGATAACAGCTTTAACACCAGCATTAAATATGTTTTAAAATAAGTTGAGCTTAAAACTCACTCTTAGTTAGCAGCAAGTGTTTGAAATAACTTGATCCGATGTGGATTATAATCACTAAACAAGGCAGAAATATTTATAAGCGATGTAAAAGACTATGCACGCTAAACATTAACGTTACCATATAAACATGGTAAATATGACTGCTTGGATAAATCAGACGCCAGCTTCTTATTCTCTATCACAATTGTGTATTTATTAAGTAACATTTTATCTGTCGTCTGGTTTCAAGAGTTTAGCTCCACGTTGCATATCATCAAAATATAATAATGATTTTTGTTCGGGAGCTTTTATAAAAATAGAGAGTCTGCGCTGCGGATCATTTCAGAAAGATAACAGCTTTAACACCAGCATTAAACACTTTTTTAAATAAGTCGAGCTCCAAACTCTCTTTCAGTCAGTAGCGAGTGTTTGAAATAACTTGATCCAATGTGGATTATAATCACTAAACAAGGCTGAAATATTTATAAGCGATGAAAAAGATATGCACGCTAAACATGTTACCATAGTAAATATGGTAAAATATGACCGCTTGAAGAAATCAGACGTCAGCTTCTTATTCTCTATCACAGTCGTGTATTTATTAAGTAACTTATATTTTCTGTCACAAGCCTCGTCTCGAGAGTTTTTCTCACGTTGCCTATCATAAAAGAATATAGCATAATAATGTTTTTGTTCGGGAGCTTACAAAAATAGAGATATTATCATTCATTCTAAATGTGACGGCTACTGTGGCTAATAAACAGAAACAGACTTGAATGAACAAGCAGGCTATTTTCATGAGCGTTAAAATAAATAAATAAAATAGATATAAGTGTATTTATGTGTGAATAATTTTGAGTCCTGATAAATTAAATCAATATGATCAATGTATCATGTATTCTATAGTTAAAACATCGATGCTTTTGAATTTGAATATATAACAAAGCATGCAAACAAACTGCCGCTTTTATCATGTTCGTTTTGTGATCGCACATGTTTCAGTGACTTATTTCTTAGTTTTCTGATAAATTCTCTTTGATGTTGAAATTTTGAGGTTGCATGACGTTGTTCTGAGAGGCGTGTAAAGGGCGTGTTTTAGTGACGTGCAGCGGAGCTTCAAGCTCCCCTGTGGAAACCCTGCGCTATTCTGGCCTCGTGCTACTGGCCCGGGGCTCTGAGCCCCGCCCGGCCCGCTTTAAGCCCTGGCTCGCACTGGCCCGACAGTGGAAATGCGGCTATTGCTTACCTCAGTGTGACTAACATTTTACCTACTCTGAATTAGTACGCAAAAATCTCGTTTGCTTGTTCAATCTTTTTTGTTTATACATAATTTACATGTTGGTGTACTTCTGCACTAGTTTGCAGGTTTCTTTCCAATCATTAGCTCGCACACTTCCACTGACAGCGCTTTTTTGCACTAAGCCTTTCTAAAGGATGTCAGGTAAGCTGCTTGGTCAATTGATGTGACACACTTTCACATTCAGCAAGGAAACTAGTAGTGTATGACTTTCTGGTTTGAACTAAGAATGTCCTCATTGATTCATGTTTGAAAAAAATAAATAAAGTGTAACTGTAATAATTTATTTCCCTGACATGAAATTCCTGATTGTGAGTGTATTTCCCCTGAGAAAATCTCCCAAGCAACAGAGAATGTGACCACACCTTAAGAAAAGAGGATGCTGTTTGACCAATATGTAAAAAGTGATCAACTATGCTAAAACTATTCTGCAGAATGTAGCACATTCTTTTTTAGCTTTAAGGAATGAAGGGATCTATGTGCTCATGTAAATTAACATTTAGCAGCTATATATATACATATTTTTTTTTAGGTATATTTGGATTTTTGTAACTTTTAGCAGTTGATGACTCATCTAGCACTCAAGAGTATAAAATGTATGTCCAAACAAAAATTAGCAATAGCCTGTAGCAAATAATGTTTCACAGCTGTTACATAAGCTAATAGCTATTCTATATACATAAAATAGAAAGAACCCAACAGTATGTTCCTTCCTGACTTGCTGTTTCAATAAGAAATAGTTTGCATAGGAAGTTAAACTACTTTTAAAGACATTTCTTCAGGTCTTTAAATATAAAGTTCTCTCTCCTTTCTGTAAAATGTTTCTGGGGATATTTTTCTGTGCATGTTTTTGGTATGGTAACTTTTTACCTTTTATCAACTGTCATCTTTATGTGAAGTAACAGTATGTAAGCATCAATCTTTCTAGGATGCAAACTCTATTTAAATGTAAAAACTCTGAGAACCCGTCATTTTGACAAATTTATTTGATGTAATTCTTGTATTCTGTAAAAATAAGTTGTGTTTATGAGGGTGAAGTGAACCAAACTCTAAAGGACGGACTGACTGACACGTAAACTTACTTTGTCATTTCTTTTTTCCACTAACTCCATGCACTGCCAAATAAGGTGTTCGAAGACCAGCTACAAACACAAATGAGATGTTCCTTTAATGTGGGTGGAAGAAGACAGCCTCTCCAGCACTTAGAGGAAACTACTCTTTTGTCAAGAAAATCAGGTCTCTGGTTGTGTATGCATGTGTGGATCTGTGTGTACGGGTACATGTTTGCTGCTGCTGTTTAAATATGTCAGAACAGTGTAATTTTAATGCAGTTTGTTGGGGCCTGGGGCACATCTTGTTCTGTGTACCAGCCAGTGCTGTCACCGCGTCCCTCCATTTAATCAACTCATCGGTCCAAAAGCTAAAGAAGAAAAACAAAACGAGTGAGACAGAGAGAAAGGAAGAGGCAGAAGAGGAGGATACACATGTAAGGTCACAGCTGCATGGAGTGTGTGAGGGGGATGAGCAGGCAGAGGGTTTGGTGACACACACAGAGCACAGGCTATGGTGCAAGGACTCTGTCCTACCCTCTGGTTCTTTCCGTTAGCCTCTTGAAGGTACAAGGCCTCCCTTTGGCCAAAGACCACCCTGTGTTTCAGGCTTCCCTCTGTAAACCACTATGCCCTTAGACAGTACTGCTTTGGTAGCAGGAATAGTTTGCGGTGGTAATACAATTGCACTTTGCTATTAGTCTAGAGTTTGTCAGCTGCCATAAGGTCTGGCCCACTTTGCTGCTTATTTTAGAATCACTGCACACTAAAGGTAGTGTGCGTCACATGAGTGAAATTTCTGCAAACTTCTGTAGGTAAAAAATGTCTATTGTCAGTAGTGCAGCGATATATGAAGCACAGCTCACACTGAAGTCACTGTTAAACAAAGCAGCTTTTACACTGCACACTAAAGGTAGTGTCACATATGAGTGAAATTTCAGCAAAATGTTGCAGGAAAAAACAGGCCTACTGTCAATAAAATGTACTGTATATGTAATGTGAAATTATATGTAAAGTTAAATCAATTCGGCGAGACTTTCCAGCACATAAAATTCAAAAGCCAGTTCCTTTTGATTACAAAAAATAGGAAATCTTTAGATCAGTACTATATCTCCCCAAAGCAGAGACTAAGAGATTGGCCTTGAGTGAAGCTGCTAGGCTGGCTACAACTCCACCCTTCCTCTTCAGCGAGATGTGTGAGACAGCGTTGTGTCACCCTCACACACAAGTTGTGGTGGAACAAAAGGGCTGTGTGCAACAAGAAGGGCCCTGCCTCAGAAGAGTCTGCTGGAGAATGAAACAAGAAGCAGCAAGCAGCAAAAAGAGAAGCGTAGGAGTTTTTGAGGTGAGAGTTGATACCAGTGTAGGATAGAATCACCTGAATAGGTCAAGGCCAACTGAATGGCTGAAGCAGGAAACAGGGCTTACAAAGGGTCTGAAAGAAGGACACCACTCTACTTTAAAACTTCACCTGAAAACAATGAATTCCAAGGAACTGTTCTCAGAAATTATTATTTGATACTTTGCAGTCTTACAATAAGTGTTCTGAAGTTATTTTAAAGGATTCTGGTCTGTTCATCACACAAATCAAAGCCATTATTTACTGAACATTTCCAGAGTAGCTCTCAAATCAAACATGGCACCACTGATGTCAACAAAACAAGGGGTGCTCCGATCAACCAGGTTCCGATCACTATCTGCTGGTAATTGCTCCTATTGATTCATTGTGATTGGTGATCTCTCAAAAACATTATAATTAAAAGAAAATATTATTAATTAATAAAACCCTTGGGTTAGAAATTAACATCGATCTAGCATCAAGCATTGTAGGCTATTTCCTAATAAGCCTATCTGTCTGAATAATAATTGTTGTGTTAGCCTCTCTTTAAAAAATATTTTATATTTTTGTATTTTATTTAAATTTTTATTTGATCAATAATACATAAAAAAAAAAATCATGTTATAAAATGTTTTCACAATTTAAAATAACCATTTGTAGTTGAATATATTTTAAAATAGAATGTATCCCTGAACCCCATTCTTCATTGTCACATGATGCTTCAGAAATTATTCTAATGGGATGGTTTTTGGTGCACATTGAAACCTCTTAATTTTATTATCAATGTTGTACTGCTTAATATTTCTTTGAATCCGTGAAACAGTATCCCAGGATTCTTTGATGAATAAAAAGATCAAGAAGTAAAAAATGTATACAAAATTTAAAGTACAAAAATCTTTAGTAACATCATTTTTTGCTGTCAATTTTGATCAATTTAATGCATCTCTGCTGAACAAAAGTATTAATGTGTGGGGAAAAAATCTGATCAAACCATGCCTATAACACGATAAAAGGACGGCTTCAAAAAGACCCTATGGTCTGTGATTGATCATTCTTCCAGTAAAAAAAAAACTAAGATCAGAGCACCCTTACACAACACATGCAAAAAACATACCAAATGGAATCAAAAAGCAATCATAATCATATTTGTAATCATATAATTGTAGGATATTTTTAATATAGTGCTATTTCAAGGATTTTAATTTTTTTGGTAATTTTTGAACCTTGTCAGAGGGGTCACCATAAACAGGAATTTCCTCTTATTCTGTGTTCCCCTGAAAAAAATAACAGCAGGAGTAGGAGTAAATAATGACAGAATTTTTATTTTTGGCTGTACTGTTTCTTTAAGAATACCAACAAAACATTTTAAAACACACAATATTTTTACACTTTTGTGAATAATTACCTGCCAGGGTCTTTGGGAAAACGGTGAAAGACAAGATTTTTACTGGTCACACTGATTTTTGCAGTGGATTGCCCAGCATTGTAATCTTTTATTTTACTTTGACATCATTTTGTTGTAATTCTGTCTATTTCGGTGTATCGGTGCTGTTGTCCAATTGGGATTTTCACTCCAAAATGGCAGCCCCAATACTGAAATGCCACCTATCAGCTATTACCCAAAAAGTTTTGCTTCTTGTGCTGCATCCAAGAGGCAACATTCTGGTCTCTCTCATGAAACCAACACAGAAGTTACTAAAACTGCAAGTCATTGACTCGCCGCTGAGGCTGGCTCCAAAAAAGAGTAAGTCCCATAGTCCCAAGTCCCAAGTCCCAAGTCCCCATGTTAAAATGCCCAAATGTACAGCAGAAAAAAATATGTTTACTGCTTGGAACAAAAAGTGGTTTTGGTCTTTATGGCTAATTTTGCCCTTCATGACAACTGTGAGGGGGGTGGATTTTTTTTTATAATTCATCCGTTTCAATTATATTAAGCCTTAATGTTCTGCAAAATTAAGGGTATGGCCACTTGAGGGACAGGTAGATTTCCACTGTTGACACTGCCGTCGAGCTAAGTGGGCGTGGTTTCACCAACCACTTCTTGCCTCTTTACCCATTTTCGATTATCTGTAAGTGACGCATGTCTGGCTTCACCTACTTTAGGCTTCAAAAACTCTTTTCAGAAACCTACGGGTGACATCACGGACAATACGTCCACGTTTTTATACTATGGCTGCATCCCAATGTGCAACGAGAGAGAGAGAGAGAAATTGGTTCACTCCGGTTTCTGTTCATGCATTTCTCTGTATTATTACTTTTCAGAAAGTAAGAGTTTGAGTAGAAAAAATGGTTAGCGTCATTTCGTCATAGCACCAAAAAAATATGAAGAGAGTCTTACCCTAAATTGCATTTAGTCATAGCCAGCATTATCTTTTCTAGTTTATGGCCAGACTAAAAAAAAAAATTTTTTTTTTGCAATTTTCTAGATATTTAAAATGTTTGCTGTATGGATAAAATAAATACATATATGTGAACGGCCCCTAATGCGTGTTCGAAACCCGCGCCAACACAGACTTACTTTATTTTTTATTTTATCCTTACTTCAGCCACTACGGGTGATCATACCAATAACTTGTAATCTTTACAAGAATATCAGAATCGTGCAATGAGCAAGTCTCTGTTTATTAGACACTTAATAATATCAGATCAGTTTGTACTTTTAGAATCGCCGAATCTGCTGCGGTCGTTCCATCACATCTGCAGCAGAGACCTGAACCAGGAAGTTGGCCGCCAGATCACACGGTAACCAGTTAAACCGTCACACCAGAGAGTACCAGGATGTTTTCCTCTGTGGTGCTCGTGCATCGCATTTGTGCTGCCGTGGTACACCATATCAATTTTGTAAAGGGAACAAAGGTCCATTTTATTTGACCTCTGTTTAAAGTATTCCCGTACTTTTGATTACTGTGGTCTCTGTTTTTGTGATAGAATGCAACTTTCTCCATTCCCAGTATGCCATTACACGAGATGTAAACAGTGTGACGCGTAGACACATTTCACGCTCATCGACTAGGGCTGGGACAACAAAAAATACGTCGACGCAAAATATGCGCATCGATTCGTCGACCTGTTTTTATTTCTCTAAAAAACGTTTGCAAAACGTTTACCTTATGTGCGCTGAATATACGCGATGGCCGGATCAACATTCTGTCCGTTAAATAACCAATCCAGGGGTTTTTCTGCATTGATCTTTTTTTTTTGTCGGCTGTCAAAGCCTTATTTGATCTGTGAGTGATGTAGAATAGAATGACAGGGCACGTACGAGAGAGAGCCCCGGCTGCGCGCGCACTCACAGTCTTCAAACAACAAGAGCGCTTCTTGCTCTCTCTCTCCCTTGTGCATATTAATCAAAATCATTAAACATGATAGAAAAAGGGCAAAACACCAAAGTTTCACGCGCGCTCGCGCACTCACAGTATTCAAACTACACGAGTGCTCTCTCTCTCTCTCTCTCTCTCTCTCTCTCTCTCTGTCTCTCTCTCTCTCTCCATCGTGCATATTAACCAAAATCATTAGACACGATAGAAAAAGGGCGGAATGCCAAAGTTTCACGTGGAGCATTCAGATATTTTTTTTTTCTCCATGACCAGCTGCTGGCTCCCACTGTTAATTTTTCTTTTTTATTATTTTTGGAAAAGCACTCTCTGTATTAGCTTAAAGCCCTCAAGTTTACATTGGTTACTGTATTCTTTCAATTGCTCTAAACAAGTATTTTGGGTGACCTTTTTTATTGAATGCTAGATATCAAGTTGTTGTTATTTTCATCTGAAAGAAGAACTTTTTTTCGGTAAGCTAGGCCCTGTGTGTTCAGTAAGCTTGTTTCAGTAAGCTATGTGTTTTCAAGGCTTCAAGGTTTTATTGAATGCTATCTCTATACAAGTGCAAAGTGATGCATTCTTAGTCAGTCTTTTATTTTGTAATTTTAAGAGCAATAAACATATATTGCAATGTTAAGGAATTCATGTTTTTTTTCATTCAGATATGTAAATCAACATGTATAAATTGTTAGTAGTCAATTAATGGGGAGATAATCGAAATCGAATCGGTCTGGAAAAATTAATCATTAGATTAATCGATGCATCGAAAAAATAATCGCTAGATTAATCATTTAAACAATATTCGTTTATCCCAGCCCTAACGTATTTTTGTAGTCGATGTAATCGATGACGTCGAGGCATTGTTGCAGCACTAGTTTGTAGTTCTCAACCGAATCATTTGTCAAAGCGCAATGGTTTGTGGGTTATATTAGCCATTGGAGTGTGCACAGATCCACACTTTAAAAAATCAATCTGAAATAGTAGACTACCGGACCTGACTTTTGGCTTACTCTTTTCAACATACCATGCTTTGGGACACACAAATTTTAATCTCACAAATGGATAGTATGAACATTGGGACGCATGGTTGGTCTTCTATACTCTTTGTCTCAACACACCCTTCTGACGCAAACTCTGCTGCTACTTCCCACAGCCCTCCCCACCCTAAAACACACACATACACAACAATCCTAACATGCTCATTCCTTTACCTCAAGTTCATTTATTTAAAAAAGAAAGGTCTGTCCTGCTGTATACATGCAGAAATGAAGTTTCTTCACATGATGCTTGGCTGAAATGTAGCCTTACTAAAGTGATGCAAACCTCAAAGTTGATGAGCACCCAAGACAGGAAGGAAGAAGTTTCTCTCTTTCTGAAAGCCAGCTCATTTCTGCTGCAGAGCTGCACCGAGTGAGAAAAACAGCAAGAGAGAACTGGTGATGTCAACTTTAAGGGCATAAAGTCAAGATGCAATTCCCAAAGAACATACCTGAGTGGATAGTCTATACTTCCACTGGAAGAATTTGCTCGAGACAGACACATTTTAGCCTCGCACCTCATTATTAAGCTACAGTAAAAGGCCAATGCAAATGTTCTGCATTTGCATACATTTAGAGGGGGCTACAAGAAAACAAAGCTTTGCAACTAGTTTTCCAAATCACGTAATTTTCACATTCTGAGCAATTGCATGCTGTTTCCAACATCAATAGTCGCATACACACATTGAGACACACCCTCCCCACCCTGAGCACCCCACCCCCGCTCCCTCTTTTTCATTGCAGACAGTTTGGCAGAACTGCAGGGGTTGCTATGGGGATGGGATTCTTTCCCTGGTTAATGATTGTGCCGCAATGGTATGGGGTCATTCTGTCACATCTCCTCTAATCTAGGGAGACATAGACAATATCCTTACAGTCCCATACCACACATACAAGCACAGCCCAGAGCCCCCATTCATGCAAAACCTCACCTCTAACTAGTTTTACTTCCTTTAGGTCTGGGAGCTAAACCACGTAACGCTGCACGTCCCCTTTAACCTCTCAGTCCCATTTTCCCTCCAGTCAGTACACTGGTGCCTCACTTCCTCTGCTCTCTCGGACAACCGAATCCTCCTCAGGCAGCTCTCAAAGTAGGAAAAGACCTTGATTGTATCTGAGGTACATTTGTTTCTTCTGCCCTCAGCAACATATATAAACTCTTAGAAAAAACAAAAAAAACAAAGCACCACCAGAAATAGACCAGCACATTCTCTATGCTATTGCTGAACGTAATCTCATTTTTATTTTACATCAACATGAAATGTGGCTTATTTAATTCAAGGGATTGCACCAATACCAATTCTTCCAAAATTAATATGATACCAATACTTTCATTTTTGGTACTTCCAGATTACAGATTACCGCCATCTGTTTTTTCATTGCATTTGTAATAACCCAAAAAATATATAATTAGAGAAAAGGAATGTGCAATTCTGAAGAAAAATGTAATATGAAACGATAGTGTGCAATATTTGCAATGCAAAATAGCTTGCAATATAAAAATGCAATATTTGATACGATATTTATGTTTCTAAAATCAATTTAAATTGAATTAAAATATATTTTTTTTAAATAATACAACCAACATACGTATGTTTCAGAAAGAAAGCATCACAACACTTCTGAAAGTGAACAGCCATGTTTAACTGTTGCTTATTACACGGCTCTGTGGAATACTTGATTATGATTGGTTAATCGCGCCATTCAGTGGTATGTTATTCCCAGATAACAACTGTGAAAATTGAATAACACACTGCTCATCCCGGTGCTATGAGTTATCTTGACTGATACTACTTAACAATATGCTTAACAAATCGCTCCACGATCATTGACTGTCTGTCTGGCACCATCTTGTGACTGAAAACAATTAACCACCGCGCGTAACAATGGAAGACTTCAGCATTAATTTCGACATATATGGTAAAAACAAATAATTTTTGCCATGTAATAAAAGGAATAATGTACATCCAGCCGATTGTTATCTCAGAATAAACCCCTACAGGCTGATACAAGACCAATGCCTGATCACCCTGTCAGGGTTTATTCTGAGATAACAACCGGCTGGATGTACATTATCCTTTACATAAATAAAATTCTACATTATTAAAGGGTTAGTTTAAAGGGTTACCCAAAAACTTTATTTAGCCCGTTTTACTCACCCTCAAGGCATCCTAGGTATATATTACTTTTCTTTCAGACAAATCGGAGTTATATTAAAAATGGTTCTTGCTCTTCCAAGCTTTACAATGGCAGCAGGCAGGTTTTTTTCAGCAGTCCAAAAATAGTCAAATAAAGCACACCCATCTATAATAAAACTGTTAATAAACAACTCCTGTAGCAAAGTTTTGGTAAGAAATCTTTTTTTTAAATAAAATAAAAATATAAATCTGCAAGGTCTGCAACTTCAAGTTGTGTTGTAAAAAGTTCCAATCATTGTGCGCTGCAAACTGAAAAGCTTATTTTCCAAGTACATTTTGTGCAAATGGAACTGAAAGTATGTACAAGTCCTGTGAGTGCAAAGAATACGCTCCAAGAGCTTTAGCTGGGTGAGGGAACAAAGATATGGAGGCAGTAAACCCAAGATGGATTAATAGATAAACATGTATATCAGTGATTACGTCTGCATGTTGGTAATGACGTCCAACCCACTCTATTAATCAAATCAAAGTGATGGGTACTAACATTATAATTTAATATAAATCAGAGCAACCTAAAAGCTTGAAAATGCTGATTTATACAGAATGTCTCCATAATCAAGGACTGGTATAAATTTGGCAGAAACCAATCTTCTTCTTGCCTCACATGAAAAGCAGGGTTGATTTCTGTAATAGAACCCAATCTTTAACTTAAGTTTTGTCCTTAGTTGATTAATATGGGATTTAAAAGATAAGGAGCCATCAAGCATTAAACTCAGATATTTATATTCTGTCACTATATCAATTATAGTACCCTGTGAGATTTTGAGTGACAGTTGATTTGCCACTTGTTTCTTTGATCTCGAAAATAACTTTAGTTTTAGTCCCATTCAAAGTCTGTTTTAGGCCACAAAGCCTGTGTTGCACAACATCAATAGCACTCCCCCGAAACTAAAGGCCCCAAAACAGATCCCTGAAGAACACCCCTCATAATCTGCAATGGTGCAAAAGAATGGCCTTCCATTTGCACAAATTGTGTTTTACCCACTAAGTAGCTTTAGAACCAAACTTCAAATGGTATCGAAAGCCAGATCGATGGACAGATCGATAAAAAGTGATACACAATAATGACCTTTATCAAGCACCTCAATAATATATACAATTATGACCCTAGTTGGAGCTGTGGTTGTACTCTGTTGTTTCCAAAAAACAGGCAATATCATGTTCCGTATGATATGAATTCAACTGCTCACTAATAAGAGATTCAAAAACATTAGACAAAGTACAAAGTTTCAAAACTGGCCTATAGTTATTCGGAAGAATCTCCTCCTTTTAACAATGGGACAACAAAGGCAGACTTCCATATATTTGGCAATTCATTTAAACTTAGTGAGAGACAATATGTCAAAGGGGCAGCAATGTAATCTGCAGCTAATTAAAAAAAAAAAAGTGGTTCTAATTTGTCGGGACCAGCTGACTTATTTAGATCTAGTAGTTTGAAAACTTTTTTATCTTATGAATAGAAAGCAGTTTATTAAAAAAGTTCAGCATCTACAGTAGTATGTCGTCTGTCCTGTCTGTTTGATTAGTGATTTTTTCTTCCATTTTACGCTTTCATCTTTCATCTTTTTTTAAAGGGTAAATGCAACTGGGTTTTGTTTGTCTGCATCTATGACTGGAAGACGTGGATGAGCTCCACGGGATCCTTGGACTTTGTCATTTGTAAATGCAACTGGACTAGATGGCCCATATTTGATCGAGATTAAATCTTTGGGCTTGTCACTTGTGGTCTGCAACACTGGATCGGTGACCTACATGAACCCTGGTCTGCTTTAAATTGCTGCTTTGAGGAGGTGAAATACAGCATGGTAAGAGTTGTCTTGCTATTCTGTATTTGGGAAGAGTGTGGTTAAGTGGGCCATGGCCTGGAGGTTCCAGGCTGGATTTGTTTGGAATCTGACTTCAGGTGTACATTCACTGTTCAAGTTCATCGATCTATAGTCCCTGCCTTTCCATGGATCTAGAGGAGCAATGCAGTACTGAAGCTGGCAAATAATTTTGTACATTTTATTCACGCTGTCATATACAAACATGCTATGATACTAGCAAATACTCTTCTACCCTCTTTAGACAATTAGACCTTGGTATTTGCGTATAACGTGAGGTATACCTGTGCTTAAATGACTGTGAGTGACCATCAAAATCTAAACTGATGTGTAGTGATTTATATGCATAACTCAATGAAGCTGTATTATTATGTTCCTCAATATGTTTATACATTGCCCTGTCTTTTTCAACATAAATGGATTCTTTACCCAAATCAGCTTTGCGCAAAAGTATTACAATGATTTTTATGGTATTGTTCATTATGTACAACGGAAGTCTTTTTTGCACCTGAAATAGAGTCAGTGGGCCCTATCTTGCACCCAGCGCAATTGACTTTGTACACCGACGCATGTGTCATTCCTATTTTGCACCTGCGCAAAGCGCGCTTTTCCCTCCACAGAAGCACGTCGCTAAACTAGTGAATGAACTTGCGCTCCCTGGGCGGTTCAGCGCAAAAAAGGAGGCGTGTTCCGGCGCAAACAATCCCTGGTGCTATTTTGCTGTACCATTAAACAATTGCGCCACTGACCAGAAAAAACCTAGTCTAAAGTCAGTGGCGCGTTGCGCGTTGTTCATTATGCTATTTTAAGGGCGCATGCTTGACCATAATGTATAGCGTGCACAACGCGCATACACTTTGCTCATGTAATCTACACAGATGCAACAGTTATTTTTGGAAATCATAAATTGTTACACTTAAAAAAAAAAATTTACACATGAGATGACGGAAATCATTGTGGTGTGCCACGAAGATGTGAAAAAATAGGCATAAATCTAGCTTACAAATTATTCAGGCTAATTGTAGTAATTAAGGATCAGACCTGTTTGAGGTCATATATGTATTTATGGACATCTGACAAATTGGTTTGTCCGTCAAGAACCAGGAAAAAAAAAATCGATGAAACAATTGTGGCTATTTCCTCCCACGCCTGTTTAACCGACGCTATTTTGGGTGGGTTTCTCCCATCCCCATACAACACAACTTCTCTGTCTTTCACTGCTCTTACAAGAACATCAGTCTCCTCGGCTGTGAACCGCTCCTGGCGTGCGCCAGGTAAATACGCCATAATAATAGCAATCCATAATGGAACTTGCGCACCTGCTTTTAAAGGGAATGTTGGATGACGCTCTGATTGGTTTATTTCACGTTACGCCCAAACCACACCTATGAATAATGAAGCTACTTCAGACCAACCCATTTTAGATTTGCGCCGGGCGCAAGAGCCATTTATCCCGCCGGGAAAATAGCAACAGCGCCGAGACCCGCCCACAAACTTACTTGCGCTTCGCGCTTTGACACTTGCGTTTCAGATCGTTAAAATAGGGCCCAGTATGTTTCCAGAATTTCTTTGGTTTGTTTAGATTACAAGTTGTTTCATTTAAAAAGTAATCAGATTTGGCTTTCCTTGTCATCGTTGTACATCTGTTACGTGATTGTCTAAAACAAAGCCAATCGGACTGAAGATTGGAATGTCTTGCTCTAGCCCAAGTGACATCACGCTCATGAAGCAAACTGGGGTTATCGCGACCCTTTACACAATATTTTTTGAAAGGCACATGTTTATTAATGATAATGATGAGACAATGTCTGAAACAACAATAACACACACTCAGTGTCCGGAATCAACAAAATCTTCTCCCAGTCAAGCTAAGCAAGCTCATGAACAAAACTTTGTTCACTAAATCATGACATACTCCACATTATAATTAAACAAGGTTTGGTCTTAGGTAATTTAGCATTTTTAACTATTGCAACAGCACAATGATCACTAACATCAAGTTTGTAAACAGATGCTTCTGAATATCTAAGGTGCATTAGTAAAAATTAGTTTGAGGAGTGATGATTTCTCTAGCTCATAAGTTTATCCTGGTTGAAGTATTTACTAATGGCTAAATATTAAAGGCATCAAAAAACAGTTAAATTTCAGCAGACAAAGACTGTAACCAGTTCCAATTTAGATCTCCAACTAAATCAATTTCCTTCAAATTTAACTTAGAGAATATGTTAAAGATTAAAGAGATTCCTTTGTTGCTGATGGAGGTCTCTAACAACCCTCAACAGTAAGATCTAAAGTCTTTGAAAATACTACATCGACTGTCAGTAATTCAAATTGTTTAGATATTGATTAGATATAAACAGAGTTGCCGCTAGAATTGGGTGATGTCTGCCAAATTGGCATTGGCATCGATGTCTACGGTAAAACATCATGATGGACGATGACATAGGGGGGCAGGGTGGGGTTAGGGGTGTGCCTGAAGCATGAAACAAATAACGCATTCTACCAAGCCACTAGCTAGCGGTAGCCTGTTGCATGGATAAAGAATACCAATACTGATGTATTGATTAGTTAAGTAAATGTTACGTTTTAGTATATAACAGTCTAATTGCAACAGTATATGATTCTATATGATCTTGATATCTGTCTGCCATCATCTAATGGCCCAACCCTAATTGCCGCATACCTATTTTAAAACAAACCGCTAACTGACCCCTCTTTTTGGCTGATCAATTCCAAAAACATTACATCCCTCAATATTAATAGCATTATCTGTGATTAAACTTTTAAAACAGGTTTTAGAGATTACCAAAACATCAGTATTGGTATTCTTTATCCATATATGCACCGTGTCCATTTTAGGAAGTAAACTTTGTACATTTAAATGAACGAAGACTAACCCAAATCTGATTTGAAAATCTGCCAGAGTAGAATATGAGGTTGGTACATCTTGTGAACCTGGACTAAAAGTAACATTCCCAGAAATCAACAACAACATCATTGTAATAGTTTTGTGCAAAGCTGACCTGGGTAAAGAATCCCCTTATCCTTCACGTTGAAAAAGATTTTCATGGTCTCTCACAGTCATTTAAGCATAGGTATACCGCCGGTTATCAGTCCCTTTTGACAAATGCACGCAAATACCAAAGTCACCGATCCAGTGTAGCAGACCACAAATGATGAGCCCAAAGATTAAATCTCGATCAGATACGGGCCGTCAAGTCCAGCTGCATTTACAAGTGCAAGTCCAATGATGATCCCGTGCAGCTCATCAACATCTTCCAGTCATACATGCAGACAAACAAACCCAATTCTTCTTTACAAATCCTCAGTTTGTGCTTGTAATTCGTAACCAGTCGCACATTTTATTGCGGATACACAGGCTTTAATTGACTACTTTTGGACTTTTTGAAAAAAAAACACCCGCCTACTGCCATTCTAACACTTAAAAGAGCAAAGGATCATTTTAAATATAACTCAGATTGGATTTGTCTGAAATAAGAAAGTCATATACACCAAGGATGCTTTGAGGGGGGAGTAAAAAATTGCCTAATTTAAAGCCTGATGCAATGGATTGCTGCCTAGAGTGCTCTCTTGTGCTGAAACTCCAATTATGCCCTGCAGAAGAAAGGTAATGCACATCATTCCAGGAAATCCCTATGCTGTAGCTCAATAAACAGAAGACTGAACACACAACTTTGAAAATATATGGTTATTTAAATTTCTTCAAGCCTTCTCAGGTATTTTCACTATAGTAAAGTACATTTATATGGCAGTGTTAATCGACATAGCCTTTAGAGCTGTAGTCAAGTCCAGCTTTGTCGAGTCCAAGTCAAGTCCAAGTCCAGGACTAATCGAGACCGAGTCAAGACCGAGTCCAAAGAAGTTCGAGTCCAAGTCAAGACCGAGTCCGAGAGAAAAAAAAGGATCCTCTTCAAGACCACATAGCCTACTTAACTACTGATAATATAGGTAATGCGAGAGACAGCATATCTCCTATTCAAAGAAAATAATTTTACATTATTATTTGTAATGATCAAAAAGCATGTGCAAAGTAACAACTCTGTAGGAAAGGGGTCTCCAAACTAGATCCTGGAGGGCCAATGGCACAGCGCACACACACATGCAAAGCTCGGGATATGACAAATGCGCGCGGTGAAGGCTAGAAGGGATACTTTTGTCTCTACTGGGCATGCATGTTCCATTTACGTATTATATTTACATTCTAAGAATGTGTCATTGACTGTTTTGTTTCACACTGAACTTCTTTACTTTATCAGGTTACTTTAACATGTTTGTTACTTTATCAGGATTTATATGCAGTTGTACTCCGTTGTAATTTTGAAACACAATTGAAGACATGGTTGGTGATTGTTACTTTTGCTGTTTGCACTATTTTTTGCACCATGATAGTATAAATAAATACAGAATTGGTTTACATTTTAAACTTGTAATTGATTTGAATATTGTGTAATTGTTTTTGAGTGATATTTTTGAGCACAGTCACTGGAACACAACTTAAACATAACATAATCTGATATTTTACAGAAGAAAATAATTTATCGTCATTTATATAGCAATAAATACCTGAAATTATCGTGATAATTTTTTTAGGCCATATCGCCCATCCCTAGCATGCGCACATAATTACAGCGAAATCATTAATTATGTAGTCAATCGACTACACGAGCATGCATTAACCATAATGCATACGAAGAGTTTGCAAGTATGACGTGAATTTTAAGTCATTTACAATATTGGAGCTAATTATGGAGCTGTTAGTTTCTATGACCTTATATATGTTGCATGTACAATTTAAATATGTAATAATTAGGGGTGTGTCCGAGGCAGAATACTTTATTCGGAATGGCACGGATAATGGCTTCAATAAATAACGGACAAGGAATAATTCTGCCTGAATACTCGGCTGAGGCTGGCACAGTCTGGTGTTTGCTAGATAACAGTTAAGTCATGGGTTCAGTGCAATATTATACACAGACCTCTAAAGTCATGAGTGTGAAGAGAATGAATGTAAACTTTATGAGTGAAAAGAGCACAAATCAAACAGAGCATTTCTGCTGCTTCTCCATGCAGCTCTCAGAAATCAGAGCTTTGCCAGAGTAATTTCAACTGTAATAATACATCATAAATGTTATTTTATTTATATACATTTAAAACGCAATGATTTAAACCTTAGGCTACGATATGACACGAATGAATGGAATAAGCACAGCACGCTCACCAATCAAACGTGTCTCAGTCTCTCAAAAATCAAATCAGTTCTCTCTCGAGAGAAGGCTTATAATCAGCTAAGACACGGAAGCATTTTCTACTTGTCCTACATGCTGGCATCTTTATCGTTTGCTGGTTTGCACGGCACATGCACATTTGATAAGTGAAGTTCAAAAAAAGACTTGCTTAAAGAGTTCTGCGTAATGAAAATGTGGGCATTGAATGGATTCAGTCTTGTTCAAATGATCACTAAATGTTTGTCATGACATCTCTCTGCTTGCATGATAAATATTATTTTAGAAATTAATAATTATTTTAGTTTAACACGGCATACTTGTTAAATGATAACTATGAAAAAAAAAGATAGGCATAACGGTCTAATCAAGTAACTGTAAGACGTTGTACCCGAATACAGATACAAACATTTTTCTGATTGTTACAGATACAAATACTGGCAGTTACATGAAAATTGTAATATGTAATTTCATAATTGTAAAGTTTTGACAATTTACATATGTAATTGTTGCATAAGGCTATGAACTAATAAGTGTTTATTGATTAAAAAAATGATTTAATGTTTTTTCATTTACAATAGCATAAACAACTCAAGTATTTTTTATATAAAAAATCGACTAGTAGAAATCAGTAGTCTTGCAACACCTATACTGTACAACATAATAAGTATTTCATTATTGTATAGGTTAACTTTAAGGCTATCTAGGTGTATTTGTAAATAAAACACAATCTAACAGGTAGAAAATTTTATTAGAAACATCTAAACCTTTCAGAAGCAGCAAGTGCACCGCTGCTCATGCACATCCTTTCCCGTAACAAAAAAACTAAGCCAAGACAGTAGCTTTACAAGGATAGCCATTTTTTTTCAATTAATTTATTAGCAGAGCTACTGCGATGTATTTTTAGTGCTGGAAATCCATTTATTTTTTGCTGAAACTTCTGTGTTTGCAAGGAGAGCGGGTCATGGTTGCCTAGCAACAACAGACTCCACTGGAGCGCAGGCGTAAAGGGCAGGCTAAGGAGTGCTTTGGAAAAAAGGAGAAAGCGGCGTGACGTTATTCGCTGCCCTTGGTCGAGACCAACGAGAACATTTGGTGAGTCCTATGACCAAGTCCGAGACAAGTCTGAGTACAAATGCAACGAGTCCGAGACAAGTCCGAGACGATAGAAAAATGTCTCGAGTCCAAGACCGGACTCGAGTACTACAGCCCTAATAGCCTTTATCACTGTGTAGGATATTATGAAATAATATGTTGATATGGTGAAATAAAACTGTATTATTGAAAAGAAACTCTTTCAAAAGTAATCTTTTACCATCTCTAAAATGATGCAACCAAACCCTCTTATTTTAAATTTTTCATGATTCACCACTTTTCAGGATCCTATCAAAGTCCTGTTTAACTTGGAAATATGTCACATTACGGGTGCAAAAAGGGTTGTGAGTTACTGCTTCAAAGCAGTGTTAAAAGTGGATGGCCAAAAACATAACCTTAAATTTGTCAACTTAGCTCACTAACTTAATACTGATGGCCTTTCAGTACTGTGTGCTCAGTCAGT
The DNA here is from genome assembly GCF_023724105.1 of Carassius gibelio. Taxonomy (NCBI): domain Eukaryota; kingdom Metazoa; phylum Chordata; class Actinopteri; order Cypriniformes; family Cyprinidae; genus Carassius; species Carassius gibelio. The sequence continues at coordinate 10,349,594 of NC_068416.1, read as the reverse complement.
GAGCTAAAAATGGGGGGATATTAGTATAAAATATAAACTTAACAGAAACCAAGATGACAAGAAACAGAACGGAATGAAGGGGCAGATGGTTATATTGAAGTCAATGGTCCTAAAATTGTCATTTTTCTGAGCTCAAGCTAGGCCTGGATTATTGCATTTAGTGAACTGTCATATATACAGATGGCATAGAGGACTGATTCATTTGTAATTTCCTTGAGAATATATACAATTTCCTTTACTCAAGAATATAAAAAGGCTTGAAACTCTTATAAAACCCCTCAGCATGGCAAATAATTTTGCTTCTTCTAATTAATGCTGTTCAGACGCATGCGATATGTTAAATGCTAAAACGTACAAAAATTTGAACGCATCTGTTTGAAGCTTGTCAATTAAACCCAAAATATCCTTTGTTTTTAATGCATTTAATGCAAAGGTATGCATTTAGGGTTGGGCGGATAGACAATGTCATCGTCCATCGCAGATAGCTGACAGACATCACTATGTTAAGCTAATCGTGATTCCTTTCCCCCAATCCACCGCATCCAAGTTCAGTGTTCTGAAAGGAAATGAAGTGTACTAAAGAAACCTATGAGATGGGAGGACATTTGTTAAATGCTTCGGGCATACCCTCCGATGTGGAAAACAGAAGATGAAATCACGGAATCCGGTCATAAAAACTGAATTCACAATTTAACGTGGAATGTCACGAAATACACAACACGGAATTTCCGAAAGGTAAAAACAATTGAATAAAATCACAAGGCTATTTTAAGAAAAAAAAAGCAATCAATTAAGCTGTCTTATGCATTCAAATAATTAGACATTCTAAAACATAATTTGGTAACATTAAAAAATATGGTGAGTAAAAATAAAACATTTCATAGGGTACTAAACGTAATGTTCGTTAGACTTTTATTACATTGATGCAATAACGTATAAGTTTCATGGTTTTAATTAATTAGACATGCTTTCTGATTAATAAACTTTAATTTAACTATTAAAAAAAGAGTCGAGAAAAATTAAAATGGAAAATTAAACCGAATCCAGTAAAATTTGTATGCATACACTGGGAAAGGTGCAAATTTTGCCATTAGGCACACTTAATTGTTTTTCTGAACTAATTATAGATAGATTAATTAGACATTTTATTTCTAATTAGAAACTAATTACAAAGTGGCCAACAAGTTGCCCAGCCAGCTGTTTTACAGTCAGAGAAGAAATGGAGGAGACAGCACAACAACAACAAAATATTGTTAATGCAACAACAATAAATGCCCGCATTGATTTAAATAAAAGGCATATTTTATTGCTCAGAACTTCTGGAGAGAAATAGCGCAGACACTGGACAAGTATTTGGTTGTGCATGCTATCTAATGGAATAAGTTGAAAGAATAGATGTATATGCTCAAAATTTCTTTAAAATAAGTGACAGTGAGACACGACTGGTCCCCTGCCAGTAGTAGTAAATTAATGAAGTTTGATTCCCAAAACTGTCCAATAAACAACAAGAAAAACTTCAGATCTACAGGTGTAATGTTGACCCAAGGGCCGTAGGGTGTAAGAATATAAAAGGATTTAACACCTGACTAAGTGTGAGAGTCTTTTATGACCTTGTATTAGTGGATCATAAATGACAAGCTGGAGTGTCCCACCTTTATCTGTGTTCACACTCTGTATTCAGAATAAGGCCTAAACTGAAGGTGTCAGTGGCACAAGGTCCTATAACTAGCCTCTCTTCATAACTTCATAATGTGGTTAAAATTCTTGAGAATAGAGTGAAAATAATGGGCTTTTAAGAGGGACAATAGTCAAAAATGCATGCTATGTTGAGGCATTACACCATATTGTCGACTTACCTCAAACATCTAATGAGGAAGTGTCCTACTTCAAATGATACAGAATCAAGCTTATACAAAACAGAACACAGACTTATTTGTGTTGAACATTTGGAGCTAAGCTTTAGGACAGGTTAAGGGTGTAACGCTGAAGTGCAGTCAATAACACGAGAGGCGATTTAAGAAAGGGAGTGAGAGGAACTGCTAGGCGTGCACCACTGCCACCCTGCAAAAACACAACCTCAGTCACACCCAGGGCCGACTGCACCCTTCTCCTAAAAATAACTGTGCTCAAGGACAGTGGCAGTCCCTAACTGTCTCAACTCCTAAAAACAGATGCACTTTACATCACCCCCAGCTAGTTGGCTTGATTAGACTGCCAATGGATGCCTCAACCTATAACACCCTCCTGAAGCGATGTCACCCTGATAAAACCCAAAAGCTGAGACCCACTGTGGATAGCTGAGTGTTTAACCACTTTGATCAAAGTTTGTCCATAGATGTTAATGATTACCAGCTGTCTGGCACACCCAGAGCACTCTCTGTTCCTCCAATGATAATGCCTCAGTCCACTCACCTCCCTGACTCGGTCAATAACAACTCATGCAGGAGACTCTGCTCCCAAGAATGATTTCAGGTGCAGAATATGCCATATTAAAGGTAAAGGTGGTATAAAATTACATTGATTAGGTCTAACAGGTAGCTCTACAGAGGTAATGTAGACTTAAAAATGCAACAGACCTCAGTCACGTTAGACATCACATTGAATTTAATGTGAGTGAAATGAGGTTGTATGGGGTATAAAGAAATATCTTTTTTTTTTTTTTTTCACACTTTTTTTCATAGTTTTGCTGGTCCTGTGACTTATAGTCAGGTGCGACAAAATTAATTTGACATGAACCGAGAGAAATTTACCAAAATGAATAGTCCAGTGCAACTTATATATATTTTTTTCCTCATCATGACGTAGTTTTGGACTGATGCGACTTATACTACGGTGCGACTTATAGTCCGAAAAATATGGTATTCACTTTTATGGAGGCAGAAAAACAAAGTTCATTAAGACCCGTGGGATTGCTTGTGATAAAGATTTAAATGCAAAAGTCACGAGACTGTTTCTGTCTGTGGTGTTTTAATTTTAAATATTTTAACAAGTAGGCAAATTATTGTGTTTAAATGTTTTGCCGCTTGCTTGAGCAGCTTATTATACAAACATAGAAGTAAAATGCATGAATAATGCATTTATATTTGTTTATATTTATTGAGTTTAAACTAATGTCTATAACTATGAAAGATTGTTACTGTTCTGTGATAAAAGACTCACAATGCTAAAAAAAAAAAGAAGATTATATACATACATATATATATATATATAATTTTTTTTTTATATGATATGAAATCAAAACAATGAACAAATGTTGTGTTTGTGGACTAAACTGATGTGGATCAGTAGCGGACTGCAAACGTGTCCTGTGTGAAAGCACAATGAGTCCGTGCTTCAGACTGCATATGCACTGCAGACAGAGTATGTGTGAAACAGGCGTTACAGGGAAGATGGATGCTGCAGAACTAGTAGAACATGATAAAGAAGAACTTCTGCCAAAAAGAGGAGCCTGGTCTGTTGTTTGGAGGGTTTTTGGTTTCCAAAAATCCAACGTCGACCAAACAACCATTTTATGCAAGTGCTGTCGGGCTAAAAGCGCGTCTTGGAATATCAACCAGCAGAAAAAGGATTGTACACCTATAATTTCCGGCATAACAACCGGCATAATTTCGAAAAAGAACATGATATCATTTTTGTTCAAACCGCCCAGCACTAATTACTAGTATCAGCTCAACTCGACTCGGCTCACTTTTCGCTCCATTTTCCATTGCAGATAGTACCTCCACAATAGTACCTGGTCATCATAGGGACGCCGCAGGAAACTGTCTTGATGTAATCTTCTATGCGGCACACACCCGCTACCCACACACACAGGACAATGGAGGAAATCGAGTGTATGCTGTTTTTGATCCTGTAGATGTGACTGTTTCTCACAGCAATAAGACAAACGTTGTTTCTGGAGGCTGAGGGCAGCAAAACGAAACACTGCTGGCGGGGTTATTCAGGATACTCCGTCTGGTGCATGCAATGATGACGCAGTGAATAGAGACAATTCTCTCTGACCAATCAGCAGTCTGCTTAAGGTTTCACGTCACATTTTAGTATCGCCTCAACTCGTTCAGAACCTCGCTGGAGGTCATACGAAAAAAAGTACCTGGAAGCAGGTACAGGTACAACTTTTACACAGTGGAAAACCAAACAAAGGCGAGTCGAGTCGAGCTGGTACTGTGTAGTGGAAAAACGCCAATAGATAACGTCAGAGGCATCTTACCTGGGCTAAGGAGAAGAACTGGACCCAGTGGTCCAAAGTTCTCTTTTCAGATGAGAGCAAGTTTTGTATTTCATTTGGAAACCAAGGTCCTAGAGTCAGAAGGAAAGGGTGGAGAAGCTCATAGACCATGTTGCTTGAATTCCAGTATTAAGTTTTTCCACAGTCTGTGATGATTTGGGGTGCAATGTCATCTGCTGGTGTTGGTCCATTGTGTTTTTTGAAAACCAAAGTCACTGCACGCATTTACCAAGAAATTTTGGAGCACATCATGCTCCCTTCTGCTGACCAGCTTTGTGAAGATGCCGATTTCATTTTCCAGCAGGATTTGGCACTTGCCCACACTGTCAAAAGCACCAAAAGTTGGTTAAACGACCATGCTGTTGGTGTGCTTGACTGGCCAGCAAACTCACCAGACCTGAACCCCAGAGAGAATATAAGAGGTATTGTCCAGAGGAAGATGAAAAACAAGAGACCAAACAATGCAGATGAGCTGAAGGCCACGGTCAAAGAAACCTGGCCTTCCATACCACCTCAGCAGTGCAGCATACTGATCACCTCCATGCCACACTGAATTATAGCAAAAGGAGCCCCTACCAAATATTGTGTACATGTACAGTAAATGAACATACTTTCCATACTCCGACAATTCACAAAAAAAAAAAAAATTATTATTGGTCTTACGAAGTATTATAATTTATTGAGATAGTGACTTGGTGGGTTTTTGTAAAATGTGAGCCAAAATTAGATTGCTGATATATATCGGCAGAGACAATTTATGAGAGACATGCCACTTCTTCAATCCTCAATACAACTATATAAGGAAAACCCACAATGGCAAAGATGGCAGCTGTATGCACATGTCCCGCCCCTCCAGCTGGAAAGCCAATCTTCTGCTTTTAACAGTCAAGGCGGGAAACATTTAAGCCTATCGTCTGGTTCCACTGATGTATGCGCAGTTGAGGAACCCTTGCGCATGCGTAGTATCCAATGGGGAAAAAGGCGTTTTAAACCTTATTTTGGTGCAAAGTCATCAAACTTTTTCTGCGATTTTTATCATATTTTACTGCCGTTTCTATTCACGCAGTTTTTATGTCCAGTGAAAAGTGCAGTTCTGACTCTCTGCCCATTCATTTAGATAGGAGCCTGGTCTTGTTAGTCTGAAATAGCTGCCGGGAGGCGTTGCCAAGATGGCGGCCGAGTGGCACGACTTGCCTAAAAGGACTTTGATATCGGCCAATGATTAATGCGCATCTCGTCAGTAAAGCCGGTTATCTAATCAGCGGTAAATACCATCAGGTGTGTGACTTCACATAGAGCAGCTGTTACTACACGGAGTCATTGGTAACTGACAAGCTGCGCAAATCAGTGGTGATAAGCCAAAATCATCACAATTAAAAGAACCAACGACCTAAACTACTTCAGTCTGTTTGCATTGGATTTATTTAATACACAAGTTTCACAATTTGAGTTGAATTATTGAAATATATAAACTTTTCAGCGACATTCTAATTTATTGAGAAGCACCTGTGTGTGTGTGTGTGTGTGGATTACACACTCGGTCCATTCCTTATGAATATCTATGTTTCTGAATAATAAGTGTTGTCTGGGCCTTTGTCGTATAACTGACAGTTCATTCTGTAAATCTTTATGAAATACAACCAACTGACAAAACAAATGACAAAATATCCCCTTCAGATTGAAGACCCCTTTGCTATATGCTGTGTTCACACTGATCATCCTGTTAGGTCTTATTTTGTGACAGTGACAAGCTGACCATACATATACACATGCAGCTGTCTCTCGATATCAGTGTAACCCATTTAAAAGTTCTAGTACATACTTCTGTGCAGCAAAAACCAATACAGTTTCAAATACACTACAACTGTGACCCCCTTCTTCCTTGGCATCATGGGATGTTCATGACAGTTTTCAGTAGCCTCCAGTCCTAAACATGCTGCAGTCTCATGTTAAACAGTGCACTGCCAACAACACATTGATATTTAGCTCTTAACAACTGAAAGATGGTTTGAAAAAAGGCAATAGCAGACAGCATCACTGGGCAGCAACAACATAAGAGAATTTCTTCATCCCATTCAAATACAAGGCTGCTGTCCCTTTAAGAAAGCAGATAAGATGGTGTCTCTCCAGCGAGCTGCATTCGGCGCGCTTCCTTCCTGCCCTCTCCGCTTTAAAACAGCACTGCAGATAAGCGACGGCTCTGACAGATGTGCCACACACCGACTTTGTCACAAGTTGCACAAGTATTTCAAATGCACCAACGATATCGTTAGGAGGCTTTCGGATAAGCACGGGCTCAGAGCCGCAAGCACAGGAGTGAAGTAATCACCCAGCAGCTCAGATATTATCGGCTCACTACGGTTAGCGGCGAGCAAACCGAAACCGGGTGACACTCTCATAGATGAGGAACTCAGGCGGAGTCCTACAGAATGGAAATCGGACAGCGACAGCCGTCAAAGGCAACCGGCTGCGCTGCCAAATGAGTCGATAGCGAAACCATAAACGGACTTACTTTTTTGTTCCGAGTCTCCGTGTGCATCTCGGTATCTAAGCGGCGGTGAAGGGGTGGAGTGGAGGGGGGTCGATCGGATCGGGCGGGTGATATTTGAATAACAGTGAGCTCGATGGCAGTGTTTCCACCTCAGTATTAGAAGAGAAAGGTGCGCTCGTTGCCTCGGCGGATCACAGAAAACATATCCCCGGCGTCGAGAAATAAACCCTCTTTCCGTCGCCCCAGTCGTCTTTCAGTGTGTGTTTGTTGCCGTGTTTCAGGGTTGGGCTCGAGCTGTGAGTCTCTCCTCCGCCTCTCCCTGCTGCTGACCCCACCCTGCGTCCCCACCCCTTCACTGTGTCAATCACAGCCTGTGTGTGTGTGTGTGTGTGTGCAGCCCAAACCAGCAGCGGCGCCACCGCGATAATACACCTCAGAATCATTATCACCTAACCTGATGACGTCAAGATGCACCGGATGCTCAGAGCTGAACTATTGTGGTCTTTTTGCATGAGTTAGCGGTGATGCCCCCCCCATATGTGCATTCATTGTTTGCCTTGACTTTGGCTTGTAACTGAGAATGGAAGATTATTTAGCTATAGTTTGGAGACAAAAATGGCCATAATGTAAGCTAAAGCATACAAAAACTTTATTAAGGGCCCCATGAGTGTTTTTTTTTTTTTTTTGTCTAAAATGCAGAACCTTTCATATAGTTAGCTGCATAAACACAAGAGTCTATAGCAAGAGTTTTCAAACTGGGGTCCAGAAGGCCACTAAGGGATCTTTGAAAAGTAAACAAGAAATTAACAGTCACTGTATGTGACGTGGTTACAGTTTCATTCTGCATCTGTGGAAATGAGGAGATTAACAGTGATTATTAAATTAAACCTAAAACCTTAAAATAAAGTTAACCTAAAACCAAATAATAAAGATCACTTTTTTGAAAAATGTCATATAAATATTATACTAGTATCACAATATTAATGAGTCCCTTACAAAAGGATCACTATTTGGGGGTTATTTGCATTAAAAAAAATACATGATCATGCCCCTGCATTTTAAAAATGTGCATTGATTCATTTTCCTCATTTATATTTCCCCTCATGATTGAAAGTTATTGTACACAATTATCAATAATAATCGAGTATTGATGAATAATACTTCTTTGGAGAGGACTGTATTGTCTTTTCCCCAGGTTTCAACTACATTTCCCATAATCCTTTCAAACTACACTTCCTATGATAACCGGAAGCCTCCGCACAATGGGAAATATGAAGCTGTAAGGGACAAATCTGTTATACGAGACCATTCAAAGAGTTTTTATCAAATTACTTACATTTTCACGAAATGGGATGGCTACATAATGTACAGGTTTCTATGGATTTAATATATATATATATATATATATATATATATATATATATATATATATATATAATGTATGTATGTGTGTGTGTGAGTGTGTGTGTGTGTGTGTATATATATATATATATATATATATATATATATATATATATACAGTACAGACCAAAGTTTGGACACACCTTCTCACTCAAAGAGTTTTCTTTATTTTCATGACTGAAAATTGTAGATTCACACTGAAGGCTATGAATTAATTGACACATGTGGAATTATATATGGAATTATATACATAACAAAAAAAGTTTGAAACAACTGAAAATATGTCATATTCTAGGTTCTTCAAAGTAGCCACCTTTTGCTTTGATTACTGCTTTGCACACTCTTGGCATTCTCTTGATGAGCTTCAAGAGGTAGTCACCTGAAATGGTCTTCCAACAGTCTTGAAGGAGTTCCTCGAGAGATGCTTAGCACTTGCTGGCCCTTTTGCCTTCAGTCTGCGGTCCAGCTCACCCCTAAACCATCTCGATTGGGTTCAGGTCCGGTGACTGTGGAGAAGCCAGTGAGAAGCCTAATTTGTCTATTGATTTAAATTACAGCTCCCATGATCATTTTAGTCGATGCGTCCTTCCTGCTGAAACAGGAAGTGAGGTCATAGTGTAAACATGAACCGGTAATGGAGGATTTAAAGATGTTTTTGATGGTTTAATGTTTGATTTGGATCTGAAACTACTTTCATATTAAACGATGACCGCATTCTGGCACAGAAAGACTTATTGCTTCAGTGGCATATAATAGGGTGACCATATTTTAGTTTTCCAGAAAGATGACAGTAGAGGGTGGGGACAAGGGCAGGGCTCCGCCTAACAGTAGCAAGGTTCTTGTTTTTTTGTTTGTTTGTTTGCTTGCTTGCTTATTTAGTTTTTATAATTTTTATAATATAATATTATAATTTTTTTGTTTTTATAATAAAGAATAGAAAAAGAATAGGGAATGCTAGTGTTAGATGGTCATTTTTAAATAAAATAAAAAGTCAATAGAACAGAAAAATAATAAATAATGCCAGTGTTAGAAGGTCATAATTTATAATAAATAAAATAAAAAATAAGTAGAAATAATAGAGAATGCTAGCCTTGGGGGGCTTTATTTTTTATAAATAAAACAAGTTAGAATAGAAATAAAATAGAGAGTGATAATATTAGCGGGTCAAGTTTTTTATTAATTTTAAAAAGCAGATACAATTAGAAGTAGCATTAGAATAGAGAGTCCTAGAGTTAGAAGGTCAAATGAAGATGAAAGAAATGTGTTTTCAGCCGTTTCTTGAAAATATTAAGGACTCTGCTGTTTGGATTGAGTTGGGCAGGTCATTCCACCAGAAGGAAACAGTTCATGTAAATGTCCATGAAAGTTTTATCATGGGTAGAATGCAAAAAGTTTCAATACAAGCACTTCAGTCAAATAGTGTTTGCTGCTCAACAGATCCTGAGCTCACTGAAAAATATCTGATCTTGTAAGATGTGCTTCCTTTATGTTTGATCGCGAAATTGAAAGTGAAAGTAAACAGGGCAAACGCTCTTTAAAAAATATTAAAATATTTTAAAAGCTTCCTGATGCAACAAAGTTATATACAATATTAGAATGTTTAAAGGAGTGGACACGAAAGTCGCAGGAGTGAAACACATGTTGCGGGAGCAGGCGTCGATGATCTAGATGAGATTCAGAGAGCGTCTGCAGTCCATCCGGGACAAAATATCAGCACGTGCAGAGCTGCTGACCAGACCACAGTGTTTCTCAAGCAGTCAGCCACTTTCCCGTGGGGAGATGGATATTGAAAAGGCTCTTTTTCAAAGCAGTGACCTCTACAGCTTCCTCACTGCCCTTTACCATAGAGGTTCAGCGAAAACAGTAATACTAAGTAGTTTTACCTTCAGGCAGTTTTCGTTCCTGTTTGAAACCTTGCTCTTTTCTATCCACAGAGGAAGAGTCACCAGTCAGCCAGCAGGGGGCTACATTCACCAGCGCAATGGACCATTTCAATAAAGACTTTCCTGAAGACTACAAAAACATTTTTGCTGATATTTCAGAGGCTTATCTCAACCAAAAATTTCACTGTCATCCAGTGTAAATCACCAAGCCTTAAAACAGACCAAATCACAAACTCACAGTCCATGATTCCAGCCCAAACAAAGACTGGGAACCAAGCCCTTTGTCTGACACTGTCAACCAACCTCAGTCTCAAGAAAAATGCGTTATACCTATGAAAGTGACATTAAGCCAGTCCACTGGCACACTAAGTGCAGCTTCTGCCCAAGGCCACGGAGAGCCTGTTACTGTAAGTGGAAGGATGGAGGAAATTTCAGATGAAGAGATAGAGAACAAAGGAGAGGCTGAAGAAAGTATAGGGAATATTCCACGATTTATTATCTTCCAGAGAGGAGAGCCATCTAATGTAAGTGTGGATAACAGCAACATGACTGCTTTAGAAATGTTACAAAATGTCTATGAAAGAAATAACGCATTAGTATGATATCTGTATAATATAATATTATATAATATAGCACAATACGTAAAAGTTGGTTTGTATCATATCATGTTATGTCATATCATATACAATATTCTTCAAATGTTTGGGGTCCATAAGCTTTTTAAACTAGTTTATTAGTGCCATCAAAGCTCCTTTTTTATAAAAAATAAAGGTAAATGGTAATATTATTCCAGTACTGTGGTGGCAAAGCTGAGTTGTCAGCATCATTACTCCAGTCTTCAGTGTCACATGATCTGTCTAACATGCTGATTTGGTGCTCAAGAAACATTTCTTCTTACAGTTGTGCTGCCTAATATTTTTCTTTGATGAACTGCATTAGTTTGAAATGGAAATCTTTTGTAATGGCATAAGCCTTTACTGTCACTTTTGATCAATTGATAGCATCATTAGAAAATAAAATGTATTCATTTGTTTAAAAAATATATCGTATTGACACCAATTAATATATTTCTAAACATATATATTCTAGGCAAACATTCATTTCTCTCTCCGTCTTGTGTGTCTATGAGTGTGTAAAGAACATGAGTCCACTGACATCGCTGGTTTCTCTCTTTTCGAGGTTTCAGAAAGATGACACACAGCCCATTCTGTATCGTTTGCTGAGTGGCCCACGCAAGGGCCAAGCTTTCATTACATTCTCTGATAAGAGAAAGAGATTACAAAAGTTGTGCATTATTATCTCCCATAACAAGCCAGCATATAGGGCATTAAATTCAATTTGCCGGGCCGCAGGACATTACACCATTTCTACAGTTTAAAGTGAATAGCACATCAAAACAACAGATCTCTACACACCACAAGCATTTAGTCTTCGGTTGTCATGATCTTTCAGTGCTATATCCTATATGTAGAGTCAAACATTCATCATTCGAGCCCTTTCTGCTCCATGCGCATTACTTCTCTGTTCTCTCCGACATAAAGTGGCAGTAGAACTACATATGACATGTTTATTTTAAGTTGCAGAAACACAATGAGCAGCAAAATAGTTTTTTGCTAAAACGAGAATGCAGCAAACAGTTATTTTGATCTGTCAGACATATATGACTTTTTCTTTTACAAAGTAGTGCTGCTGCCTAAAAAGTAATTTGTAACTATTCTCAAAAAAAGAACGAAACATCCTGCAATGAGAAACCAGCCTAGCTGTATTTGATATCTTGTAAATAATATTGTAAATGATTAGTTTCATATGCTAATTATTTCGAAATAAAATTTCTGACAGAGTTCCCAAAACAAGCGTTTCAAGATAATTTTAATTCTTCTATTCACCACCAGATGTCACCATTTCTCCATTACTGCATTACTGAATACAAGATGACAAAACCGCTTGGTAGACGTCATGTCCTGAGCCATGAATGTACAGTGTGTACAGTGTGTAGGCATATATATATATATATATATATATATATATATATATATATATATATATATATATATATATATATATATATATATATATATATATATATATAATAATTATTATTATTATTTCATTATTGTTCTAAAAGACATTCCAGGATGATTCTACAATCGCCAGCAGCAGTACAGCAACGCTGTAAACTAGCTCTGCTGTTTGCTTGTCTGTAAGTTTAACCTCTGCTTTTCTGATATATAAACAAGGTTGTGCTCAAAGTCAATGAACCCTATGTGTACAGGACCCACCAATTACATTTCAATGTGATGTCTTTCCCACCTAGTTACACATTAAAATGAAGTTAAAATCAATGCAGTCGAGTTTCAGCTGGAGTGCTTCAAGTGCCTTCACTGTAAATCATTTGTTTAAATGATAAGGTCACCTCAACATAAACAAGTTACACACAACATATTGCTTTGAATGTGGTTGCCTGCACAGAAAGTCTACAAGGAAATTTTGGGGTTCTTAGTGAATCAAAATGTACCAATTTGTTGTGTGTACAAATGCTTGAGTAGGATTAGCAAGGACTACCATTCAATCATGAGCTCAGCCCACCCTAATGAAATCACTGCTGGCACCCACATTCATAAAAAGCAATCCCAAAATTCCATTCAACATTCAGTTCTTTATTTTGTATTATGATGCACATGAGCAGAAAAAAATAACTTTCATGCTATTTGACATGCATTCATTATGAATGCAGTATATTATTTATGATTTTATTACTAGCTATTACTTTGAAAAAAAAATTATGTAATTATTTTCTTTTCAAAATTGGTAGTAAAATTCACAATTAGTTACAAAAAATGTCACTATATTAAACGTGATTTTTTTTAAATGTAGTATTTCCTAGTAAAACACTACATACTTTTTACAACTTTTCTTTTTTCTTTTTTTACTTTTCTTAGTGTACAATTGACATTTGTCATTTGAAAAATAAATATGACATAATGCTGGACCATTTAAAATGAACACCTGAAGAAAAAAAAATGGTGACAATTTACAGGATCCAAGATTTTTAATTTCCTTCACACACATTTAATTTGAACTAAAAGTTTTAACTAAAAGAGCTAAAAGATTTAAAATGATTATTCATTACTTTGTATATTTTAAATGCCACGGAAATGTGATCATTCTTGTGTGAGCTAAACTTGTTTCTTTTGTAAAAGCCTTCCCCTTAACACTGAAAATTTTATAAAATATTAATTGAAAAATATTTTTCTGTTACATATTTTCTCACTATTATATTTTCCGCTTCTTAGCTTTAGGGATTGTCTTATTTATTTACTATTTTCAAATGTATGTATTTTTCTCACTCACTGGCAGGCTCCTGATGGGTCCCCAGACCTCGGTTAAAAACTGCCGGAGACCAGCATGCTTTTCCTGGAACTCACAACTACAAAGTATTCCAGAAGTCTCTGTCCTCTTGATCAAAACACACCCTTCTACATTTTTACTGTAAAATATACAGATGCTTGGATAATTAACCAGATCATTGGATATTTAGGATGGTGCTTCCCAGGGAGGGAGGAAGACAGTGTTTTTAGCTGCTAGCCTTTCTGAGATGTTTACTGTGTCTGCGGAGTAGAACAAAAATAGAAGGCTAACAAACAACTCAAATCTTTATTCAGAAAGTGAATATGATCATTTAGTGTTCAAACTGAGTGCATATAAATTCAATAACAAATTAAAGATTACAGTAATTAACAAATTAAAACAATGTAAATAAAAAACAATTACATTGCAAAATACTGTGTGAATACAAAAACTGTTCAAAATTTTAAGTGCACTTAACAAGGTTAACATTATCACAGAGCACATGAAAAGTCAATGTCAAATATTAGCCTTTCATATTTATTCTGTCGATCTATAGTGAAAGCCATTTTGATGTTTAGTTAGAAATTTTGAACAACAATGTCTTTTGACAAAAGAAACCAAAAGCTACTCATATTCTATTCAATCAAACACATTTGCTCTTTCTCTGGCAGTGTGTCCATTCCTCTTGCACCTTAATTCAACATCTCGCTTAATATGTGAAAGAGTCTTTCAACAGTCCTGGTGTTTTTAGAAAAAAATGGTATAGAACGACTAATACAAATCCTCAAACGTAGCCTGTGGCGTCATACCCAGCTGCTGTGTTCTGCCGAGCCGATTTCCTGGAGTCCTGAGCTGGCATGTTGGAGTGGGTACCAATGCTTATATGGCTGTTAAGGGTCTGGTTCTTGCTGGCAAGGTTGGGGCTTGTGGTTGAATTTAGCGTGGCTGGATGGTAGGACATCAAATGGGACAGTCCGCGCGGTCCTGTGCGGTCAGGGTAGGGGTAATGTCTTCTGGTTCCCCTGCTACCATCCAAATCGTCACAACATGATGCACTCAAGAGCCCTCCACCTAGGATGGATGATAGTGAGGAAGCCAAGCCCACATATAGGCAGTCACCTATCTCAAACTTTAGAGTGGGCGGCATGTTCTGCATGTTGAAGGTCTGCACCACCTCGTGGGTATTCCAAGACACGGGGATCAATGACAAGAGCCCTGCCAGGAGGAAAAGGAAACCACCTACCCCAGCCACCTTGCTCTTGACTGCAGAGCCATCTATGCAGACAGTGCACTGCATGCCGACAGTGGATACCGCGCAGGCCATGACGGAAATGATGGAGGAGATGACCATCATGGCTCTGGCTGCTTGTAGATCAGTGGTGAGCCCCAGAAGAGTGTTGTAGGTCTCACACTGGAAGACTCCAGTGCTCTGGTAGACACACTCCATCCACAGCCCTTTCATGCTCTCTACCGCCGTCACGATGTTGGAACCGACGTGTGCGGACCTTGCCCAATATGGCAGGAGAGTGGCTACAAAGGTCCCGAGCATGCCAAAGAGGCCAAAAAAGAAACCCATCAACTCCAGCGCTGCAATCGCCATGTCGCCCGCTGGATGAATGTGTTCTCCAAGATAAAAATAAAAACCTTCCGGTTGATTACTGTAAGGGAAAATAATAAACACGTTAACTAAATAAATCTATTTTTTTGTCTCAGCTGAAGCAGTCCGTTTATGAAAAAAGTGTGCTAAATTATATTCAAAGTATATTTGAAAAAAAAGATACAGATAACATATTTAAGAATAAAATGCCATTTTCATGACATGTGTAACTTAAAGGGTTTCTCCACCCCAAAATATGCAAATGAAACAAAAATAACTTTATTCAACAATTCCTTTGTCAACAGTCTCCTCTGTTTCTCTCGCCACACCGTTTTGGAGAATATGAACTGACGCAGGCAGCTCGTGCTCTTCTGTGTCAGTCGCACCACAAGGATACGTTTTCTACATATATTTACGCTTTGATTTGAAAGAAAACAGCGCGACTGACACAGAAGAGCGTAATGCTTTTCATACTTTTCTAGACCTTGACAGTGTATTTTTCTTGGCACTCTATAGGACAGTCTCAAGCCTCCCTGTTTTCATCCAAAGTATCTTAAATTGTGTTCTGAAGATGAATGAAGCTTTTACGGGTTTGGAACGACATGGGGGTAAGTGATTCATGACAAAATTATCATTTTGGGGTGGAGTATCCCTTTAAGTAAACTTTTAGAAAGTGCACTTTGTAATCATGTCAAATGTAAAAGTTTTACTTTAAGTACATTACATGCAATTAATTGCAACATCATTACAACTGTGTAATTACAAATATATAAGAATACAAAAAACACGATTTTCAACAGAAATTACATTAAAGTACATTTTTGTTTACCATAAACTCTGTCAGTACATTCGGCTGTACACGTTAACCATATATATATATATATATATATATGGTTCCACTGTCCTCATTTGTAAGTCGCTTTGGATAAAAGCGTCTGCTAAATGAATAAATGTAAATGTAAATATATACAAATTATGTATAAAGCTGTACTTTAGTCCTAGCTATGTTTCAAAAGTTAAAATTTAAGAAACAACATTATCTAATTTATATTTAATTCAATTATAATTTTATTATTTATTTATTTTTTTTCAAAAAAGTACTCCTTTTTAAAAAGCTAAATTATAATTTTTCTTCTTCACAAGAGGGGCAAGAGTACTTACACTGCATATGTTAATGGGTGAGATGTTTCCAGTAGTTCTTGTGTTCCCACAGTCCCTCTGTTTGTGCTCCTACCATATCGTTGCTCAGTAGATATTTGGAGCTGCCCTTGTCCATGTACACATAGGCACCTCTAGAAAATAGAAGTTAAAGATTTACTTGTTACTCACCCCAAAACTGACCTTTTCTGTATGCATCCTAAAAACAAGGCCACTGTGGTCAGCGTCAATCACAGCAAATAAGTTAAGTGTTATTATTTGTTTTTTTCCAGGAGTGTAAAAATGGCTATTTAAATGTTCATTACATTTAAATATTATACTACAACGACACAATTTCATTAGGCTAGGCCTATATATAACAAAATATAGCTACTTTTTAAGGGCGAAACAGTTCACATAAAACATGTTCTTTTAAACAAATGAAAAACAAAAGTGTTTTTGTTTTATAAATTAATACATACAATTTATAAGTATAAGCCAAACTATTACAATTCTATCATAGACCAACTATTCGCCATTGCAGGACAAAGAAGAGTTTGATTCATTCTTCTGTCTGATTTGAAGTAAAAACTTTTGTAGCCTATTTACTGTAATATACAACAAACAGTTAAACATTAATATGTAGAAATTGGAGTGTAACAAACATATTTATCTGGTTAGCTAGTTTGAAATTTAAATACATCAAAGATTGTGTCCTTTTGCAGAAATATCTCATCATCACAGAATAATGCATGTGTGTGTGTGTGTGTGTGTGTGTGTGTGTGTGTGTGTGTGTGGGCGCGTGCGTGTGTGTGTGTGTGTGTGTGTGTGTGTGTGTGTGTGCGTGTGTGTGCCTGCCTGCGTGCGTGTGTGTGTGTGTGTGTGTGTGTGTGTGTGTGCGTGTGTGTACAGATACAGTTTTAGATGGTTTCAGCTTAACCCTTGACTCAATCTCAGTTAAATCACCTCACTGTAATGAAATTATATCATCCAAACACTTACTGGAAGAGTCAACCATGAACCAGCAAAAACAATAGATTCAGGTGACAGGGACATGTTTTTCCACTTATGCCACCAAAATTACTCTGCACATTATAACTTTGTCTAGTTTTCATTTGTGTTTTCAGGTTGTAGGTACCAAATTGCACTAAAAGTAAAATAAACTGATTTTATAGTTATTCTAATATATATCTGTGAAATCATCTATAAATCAAATTAAAGGTGTTTTAACAATATTATTCAAATTTGCTAAATGTTATTAAAATGATGAATGATCGATGAAATTTTGATATTCACTCAGGTATCTACACTGGCTCACAGTGAGGTCTCTCAGGTCAGGGGTGAGATCTGTAGGTGCTGTAGTGGGAACGGTGAGACTGTGTTTGGACCCGGAGGATGAGGTGCCAGTCGAGAGACACAGCAGAGAGGGTGAGAGGAGTGTGTCTACAGAGGCGCCATCCACACACACCTCCGCAAATGAGCTCGGAGGTGTGGAGATACACGCAATGCAGGATAGTCTGAACGTTTATTCCCAAATCAACACCTATGAACTTTGACTCGTACGACCTGAAGCAACAAACTGAAATAAAAAGTTACAGCATACTATTTTGTAAAAATGCATTGGTAGCAGGAAACTAGATATAAATATTGGGGAGAAACTGAAAAAAAATCTGGTTAAAATTAACCAAAGATGATTTTGCACAAGAAAATAAGGTAGTGCAGCAGAAATTAAAAGTCTTATTTATAAGATATCAAACAGTAAAATATATCATATGTTTAGCCAGTTTACAGAGATGTCCCATCCCATCAACTAGTTGTTCTCACCAAGGCACTGTTAAACTCATTTGTGAAGGTGTGTGTGAATGACACCAATCCTCACACAGACACACTTCTCTCACCCTCACTTCTCTTCTGTTCATTCCATGCTGACATGTACCAGGTTCCCACGACAGCACCTGCACGCTTCATCTCTAAACTAGACACACATTGACCCCACCATGACCTCGTTTACATTTATCATATTTTTGTATATTTATTTATATCATATCACCACAAAACTATCAGTATTACTCCTCT